>NC_069506.1:130854330-131154330 GCF_027579735.1 Bombina bombina
GTGTTATGTGACATATACTTTGTGGAATTGTGCCCTATATCTGTGTGTTATGTGACATATACTTTAAGCCGGCCCTATATCTGTGTGTTATAATGTCTCATATACTTTGTGCCATATATCTTTGATATGTGACATATACTTTGAGCCCTATATCTGTGTGTTATAATGTGACATATACTGTCTGCCCTATAGCTACAGCTGAATGTGTGTTAAGTGACATATACAGTGTGCCCTATACTATAGCTATGGTAGACGGTTGAATAAAAAATGGAGAGGGGGGGCCTTTTTGCCCTAAAATGCCAGAGCCTCTTTTTGGTCCCAGTCCGGCCCTGCCTCCAGCACTTTGATCCCAGAGCCTGCGTTAAAGGATAACTTCTTTTAGCACAGGCGCTGAGATCCACTGTGCTGTTTCCTATTAGCACGGCACAGCACTCTATGAAGCAGGGTTGAGATTAACGTGGCTCTGCAGCATGCTAGAGGGTAAGTATGAGGCTTCAGATTAACTTTTTCACCTATTGCAAAGGAACATTGACATTTGTTTAAAGGCATACTAAACCAAAAAAAATTATTTCATGATTCGGATAAAGCATGCAATTTTAATCAACTTTCTACTTTACTCCTATTATACATTTTTCTTCATTCTCTTGCTATCTTTAGCACCCTGGATAGCGCTTGCTGATTGGTGGGTAAATTTAGCCACCAATAAGCAAGCAAAACCCTGGTGCGGAACCAAAAATGGGCCAGCTTCTTCGCTTAGATTCTTGCTTTTTTCAAATAAAGGTAACAAGAAAACTAAGATAGATTGATAATAGGAGTAAATTAGAAAGTTGCTTAAAATTGACTGTTCTATCCGAATCAATGTTTTTTTTTAACGAGAATAAATGTAAATGTTCCCCAAAATATTCAGTATTCTAAATAGTGCAGCAGACAAATATTGTGAAAAACAAATTTTTTAGAAAATCGATTCCGAAAGATTAGTCCGAAAAATATTTTTGCTGCAGGAGTCTAGTTTACACACTACTGAACAGCTTTACTTCTAATATTAGCCTTTTAATGCCGTTATGCCATTCTATTGCATCACAATTACACTGGGCTTTAGTGCCATTCTGACAGAATAGAACGTCATAACCGTTGGCTGTCCTAAAGCCAACTGCGCTTCCATGATGTGATCGCGGACTGGAGGTCATGCCCTATCATCACAGGGACACCCCCCTGACCCGATCCCATTATTGAAATCTCGCAAACGCATTTACGATCGCAGGATTTCAATTTGTTTACATCGGAACAAATTAACTGGTCATCAAAGGGTTAGATCAAAATCCTGGAAGGGAAAGCAAACAGAGGCGCCTCTAAGTGCAATATTATCAGGACAAAAAAGGAAATAGACAAGAGTAACATCCACTCACATGTGGTGAAGCAATAGTACTAATGGGGTAAGCCGAGACTTCTGAGCCGCTCGGCTGACTCGACAACCAGCTCTCCTGGCAGGTGATATTCAAGGGTTGTAGTCCCACTCTCCTGGCAAATCATTTTCAAAGATTGCGGTCTGAGGAAACGGCGGTGAGTGCAGAGAAACGCGTCACTGTTTTAATGGAATTGTTTTAAAGAAATAAATGGTTTTTATACACGCTACCTCTTAAATTTTTGGTAATATTGTTACCATCTATTCACTCTTGGATCTCTCTCCTGACAGGCGGAACCCTGTGTGGGATACTTGAGTGACTGTTAGCTGCAGGAGTCTATGTAAGGGACTACAACCCTTGGATATCACCTGCCAGGAGAGCTGGTTGTTGAGTCAGCCGAGCGGCTCAGAAGTCTCGGCTTACCCCATTAGTACTATTGTGTGCTTCACCACATGTGAGTGGATCTTACTCTTGTCTATTTCCTTTTTTTGTCCTGATGATATTGCACTTAGAGGCGCCTCTGTTTGTTTTCCCTTCCAGGATTTCAATCTACTTCTGATTATTATCCCAGAGAGCAGCCTGACAGATCGTTCTTATCTCAAAGGGACATTTTTTGGGACATCTCATTTAGTTTCTCTTGTATTGTGTTGAACCCATTGGCCCCTATTTAAGAAAGTCTGGCGGACCTGATCCGACAGTGCGGATCAGGACCGCCAGACCTCGCTGAATACGGAGAGCAATACGCTCTCCGTATTCAGCATTGCACCAGCAGCTCACAAGAGCTGCTGGTGCAACGCCGCCCCCTGCAGACTCGCGGCCAATCAGCCACACGCAGGGGTTGTGTCAATCAACCCGATCGTACTCGATCGGGTTGAATTCCGGCGATGTCTGTCCGCCTGCTCAGAGCAGGCGAACAGGTTATGGAGCAGCGGTCTTTGTGACCGCTGCTTCATAACTGTTGTTTCTGGCGAGCCTGCAGGAGCTTGATAAATATGCCCCATTGTATGTTGCATAGGGGTTTATATATACATACAGTACATACAACTGTTGAACCCATTGTATGATGCATAGGGGTTGATACATACATACAGTACATACACCTGTTGAACTCAGTGTATGTTGCATAGGGGTTGATACATACATACAGTACATACATCTGTTGAACTCAGTGTATGTTGCATAGGGGTCTATATATACATACAGTACATACACCTGTTGAACTCATTGTATGTTACATAAGGGTTTATATATACATACAGTACATACACCTGTTGAACTCATTGTATGTTACATAGGGGTTTATATATACATACAGTACATACACCTGTTGAACTCATTGTATGTTACATAAGGGTTTATATATACATACAGTACATACACCTGTTGAACTCATCGTATGTTGCATAGGGGTTTATATATACATACAGTACATACACCTGTTGAACTCATTGTATGTTGCATAGAAGTTTATGTATACATACAGTACATACACCTGTTGAACTCATTGTATTTTGCATAGGGGTTTATATATACATACAGTACATACACCTGTTGAACTCATTGTATGTTACATAAGGGTTTATATATACATACAGTACATACACCTGTTGAACTCATTGTATGTTACATAGGGGTTTATATATACATACAGTACATACACCTGTTGAACTCATTGTATTTTGCATAGGGGTTTATATATACATACAGTACATACACCTGTTGAACTCATTGTATGTTACATAAGGGTTTATATATACATACAGTACATACACCTGTTGAACTCATCGTATGTTGTATAGGGGTTTATATATACATACAATACATACACCTGTTGAACTCATTGTATGTTACATAAGGGTTTATATATACATACAGTACATACACCTGTTGAACTCATTGTATGTTGCATAGGGGTTTATGTATACATACAGTACATACACCTGTTGAATTCATTGTATATTGCATAGGGGTTTATATATACATACAGTACATACACCTGTTGAACTCATTTTATGTTGCATAGGGGTTGATACATACATACAGTACATACACCTGTTAAACTCATTGTATGTTGCATATGGGTTGATGCATACCTACTGTACATAAACCTGTTGAACTCATTTTATGTTGCATAGGGGTTGATATATACATACAGTACATACACCTGTTGAACTCATTTTATGTTGCATAGGGGTTTATATATACATACAGTACATACACCTGTTGAACTCATTTTATGTTGCATATGGGTTGATGCATACCTACTGTACATAAACCTGTTGAACTAATTTTATGTTGCATAGGGGTTTATATATACATACAGTACATACACCTGTTGAACTCATTTTATGTTGCATAGGGGTTTATATATACATACAGTACATACACCTGTTGAACTCATTGTATTTTGCATAGGGGTTTATATATACATACAGTACATACACCTGTTGAACTCATTTTATGTTGCATAGGGGTTTATATATACATACAGTACATACAACTGTTACAACTACTGTTAGTTTTAGAACCCCCTATCTGTATTTGAGTGAAATCTCTTGATTCTCTCTGTCTCTATTCTACTCTAGAATTACGTCTAATATTGCTGCAAGTGCCATTTCTCATAGGACGGATTATCCTTTTATCATCAGGGGCCTCAGTGAGTTCTGAGCAATATTCAGAAATTCTGTGTCAAAAATAGATGTCAGCAGAGTTAATACAGGAGTAAATAGGGAGAATGAAGCAACCTGATAATTTAAAGGGACACTGAACCCAAATTTTTTCTTTTGTGATTTAGATAAAGCATGCAATTTTAAGCAACTTTCTAATTTACTCCGATTATCATTCTCTTGGTATCTTTATTTGAAAAGCAAGAATGTAATTTTAGATACAGGCCCATTTTTGGTGAATAACCTGGGTTGTTCGTGCTGATTGGTGGATTAATTTAACCAACCAATAAACAAGTGCTGTCCAGGGTTCTGATCAAAAAAATAGTACCTTCTTTTTCAAATAAAGATAGCAAGAGAACAGAGACAAATTAATAATAGGAGTAAATTAGAAAGTTGCTTAAAATTGCATGCTCTATGTGAATCACGTAAGAAAAAAATTGGGTTCAGTATCCCTTTAAAGGGACAAAAAAACCCACTTTCGGCTAGATTTAGAGTTTTGTCGGTAACGACCAGCGAAGCTAATGCTGTTTTTTTTCCCCCCGTACCTTTTAAATACCGCTGGTATTTAGAGTTCACAGAATGGCTGTGTTAGGCTCCAAAAAGGGAGCGTAGAGCATAATTTACCGCCACTGCAACTCTCAATACCAGCGGTGCTTACGGACGCGGCCAGCTTCAAAAACGCACTCGTGCACGATTCCCCCATAGGAAACAATGGGGCAGTTTGAGCTGGAAAAAAACCTAACATCTGCAAAAAAACAGCGTTCAGCTCCTAACGCAGCCCCATTGTTTCCTATGGGAAAACACTTCCTATGTCTGCACCTAACACCCTAACATGTACCCCGAGTCTAAACACCCCGAACCTTACACTTATTAACCCCTAATCTGCCGCCCCCGCTATCGCTGACACCTGCATATTTTTTTAACCCCTAATCTGCCGCTCCGTACACCGCCGCAACCTACATTATACCTATGTACCCCTAATCTGCTGCCCCTAACACCGCCGACCCCTATATTATATTTATTCACCCCTAATCTGCCCCCCACAACGTCGCCGCCAGCTACCTACAATAATTAACCCCTAATCTGCCGACCGGACCTCACCGCTACTATAATAAATGTATTAACCCCTAAAGCTAACTCTAACCCGAACCTTAACACCCCCCTAAGTTAAATATAATTTAAATCTAACGAAATAAATTAACTCTTATTAAATAAATTATTCCTATTTAAAGCTAAATACTTACCTGTAAAATAAACCCTAATATAGCTACAATATAAATAATAATTATATTGTAGCTATTTTAGGATTAATATTTATTTTACAGGCAACTTTGTATTTATTTTAATCAGGTACAATAGCTATTAAATAGTTAATAACTATTTAATAGCTACCTAGTTAAAATAATTACAAAATTACCTATAAAATAAATCCTAACCTAAGTTACAATTAAACCTAACACTACACTATCAATAAATTAATTAAATAAAATACCTACAATTATCTACAATTAAACCTAACACTACACTATCAATAAATTAATTACATAAAATACCTACAAATAAATACAATTAAATAAACTAACTAAAGTACAAAAAATAAAAAAAGCTAAGTTACAAAAAATAAAAAAATAAATTACAAACATAATAAAAATATTACAATTTTAAACTAATTACACCTACTCTAAGCCCCCTAAAAAAATAACAAAGCCCCCCAAAATAAAAAATGCCATACCCTATTCTAAAATTAAAATTGAAAAGCTCTTTTACCTTACCAGCCCTTAAAAGGGCCTTTTGTGGGGCATGCCCCAAAGAAATCAGCTCTTTTGCCTGTAAAAAAACCCACAATACCACCCCCCAACATTACAACCCACCACCCACATACCCCTAATCTAACCCAAACCCCCCTTAAATAAACCTAACACTAAGCCCCTGAAGATCTTCCTACCTTGTCTTCACCACGCCGGGTATCACCGATCGGTCCTCCAGAGGGTCCCGAAGTCTTCATCCTATCCGGCAAGAAGAAGTCCAGAAGAGGCTCCAAAGTCTTCATCCTATCCGGGCAGAAGAGGAGATCCGGACCGTCAAACATCTTCATCCAAGCGGCATCTTCTATCTTCATCCATCAGACGACGAGCGGCTCCATCTTCAAGACCTCTGGCGCGGATTCATCCTCTTCTTCCGACGTCCTAACACAGAATGAAGACTCCTTTAAGGGACGTCATCCAAGATGGCGTACCTCGAATTCCGATTGGCTGATAGGATTCTATCAGCCAATCGGAATTAAGGTAGGAAAAATCAGCCAATCAGTTTCAAGTTCAATCCAATTGGCTGATCCAATCAGCCAATCAGATTGAGCTTGCATTCTATTGGCTGTTCCGATCAGCCCGGATAGGATGAAGACTTTGGAGCCTCTTCTGGACTTCTTCTTGCCGGATAGGATGAAGACTTCGGGACCCTCTGGAGGACCGATCAGTGATACCAGGCATGGTGAAGACAAGGTAGGAAGATTTTCAGGGGCTTAGTGTTAGGTTTATTTAAGGGGGGTTTGGGTTAGATTAGGGGTATGTGGGTGTTGGGTTGTAATGTTGGGGGGTGGTATTGTGTTTTTTTTTACAGGCAAAAGAGCTAATTTCTTTGGGGCATGCCCCGCAAAAGGCCCTTTTAAGGCCTGGTAAGGTAAAAGAGCTTTTCAATTTTAATTTTAGAATAGGGTAGGGCATTTTTTTTATTTTGGGGGGCTTTGTTATTTTATTAGGGGGCTTAGAGTAGGTGTAATTAGTTTAAAATTGTTGTAATATTTTTATTATGTTTGTAAATTATTTTTTTATTTTTTGTAACAGCTTTTTTTATTTTTTGTACTTTAGTTAGTTTATTTAATTGTATTTATTTGTAGGTATTTTATGTAATTAATTTATTGATAGTGTAGTGTTAGGTTTAATTGTAGATAATTGTAGGTATTTTATTTAATTAATTTATTGATAGTGTAGTGTTAGGTTTAATTGTAACTTAGGTTAGGATTTATTTTACAGGTAATTTTGTAATTATTTTAACTAGGTAGCTATTAAATAGTTATTAACTATTTAATAGCTATTGTACCTGATTAAAATAAATACAAAGTTGCCTGTAAAATAAATATTAATCCTAAAATAGCTACAATATAATTATTATTTATATTGTAGCTATATTAGGGTTTATTTTACAGGTAAGTATTTAGCTTTAAATAGGAATAATTTATTTAATAAGAGTTCATTTATTTAGTTAGATTTAAATTATATTTAACTTAGGGGGGTGTTAAGGTTCGGGTTAGAGTTAGCTTTAGGGGTTAACACATTTATTATAGTAGCGGTGAGGTCCGGTCGGCAGATTAGGGGTTAATAATTGTAGGTAGCTGGCGGCGACGTTGGGGGGGGGGAGATTAGGGGTTAATAAATATTATATAGGTGTCGGCGATGTTAGGGGCAGCAGATTAGGGATACATAGGGATAACGTAGGTTGCGGCGGTGTGCGGTCGGCAGATTTGGGGTTAAAAATTTTTATTAGAGTGGTGGCGGTGTGGGGGGCCTCGGTTTAGGGGTACATAGGTAGTTTATGGGTGTTAGTGTACTTTAGAGCACAGTAGTTAAGAGCTTTATGAACCGGCGTTAGCCCAGAAAGCTCTTAACTACTGACTTTTTTCTGCGGCTGGAGTTTTGTCGTTAGATTTCTAACGCTCACTTCAGACACGACTCTAAATACTGGAGTTAGGAAGATCCCATTGAAAAGATAGGATACGCAATTGACGTAAGGGGATCTGCGGTATGGAAAAGTCGCGGCTGAAAAGTGAGCGTTAGACCCTTTTTTGACTGACTCCAAATACCGGCGGTAGCCTAAAACCAGCGTTAGGAGCCTCTAACGCTGGTTTTCACGGCTACCGCCAAACTCCAAATCTAGGCGTTTGAGATTTTGTATATACAATTTTTAGTTATGTGTAATGAAACTACTTTGAAATATATTTTCAATAAATTTTTGGCTCCCTTTTCATGTAATTTATCTCTGAAAACTGATCAATTTCTAATACTCAGAACCTGAAATGCAACCTGCTGACTTTTGAAGGCTAACTCTGCTACATATCTGTCCTTAATTGGCTTTAACTGAAAATAACTGCAAAACAAAGTACTTTATACTAACATTATGACCATTACTAGCCTTATTGTCTGCAAACTAAAGCCCAGATTGGCTCCTTCAAATAAGGCAAATGGTGGGTGGAGTTTGGCTATTAAAAAACAATTGCAGTAAAAAAAAGCTAATTTGTTTTATAAACTTACAAATTTTGTATTTCATGATTCAGATAGATCATGCAATTGTAAATAAGTTTCCAATATCTAATTTGTTTTGTTCTAGGTAGCCTAGGTAGGCTCAGAAGCTGCTGATTGATGACTGCAAATATATGCCTCTTGTTATTGGCTTTGAGCTAGCTCCCAGTAGTGCATTACTGCTAATTTAACAAAGAATACCAAGAGAATTAAACATATTATATACTAGGGGGCCGATTTAACAAGCTGTCAATTGGCCCCAATGCAGCTGTTTCCTTGCCAGCCTTCAGGCTCACCGGAAACAGCAGTTGAAGGTGAAAATATTTTGGTAATGTTGGTTTGGCAGAGGGTTAATGGTTGGTTAAATATTTGTTGGGGGGTCTGGTGATTTAGAGGTTAATAGCACAGGGGTTTTCAATTGGGGTTATGGCAGTTAAGTGTTAATAGTGATGATGTTTATTTTGAAATGGAGATTTTAGCAGTGGACAATTAATTATGATGGAATCATGACTGTTAGGGGTTAATATCAGTTAGGATGCTTTAGCTGTGGGCATGTTTTCTTGCAATGATGGGATATATTGGTTTAGGGATTAATAGATTAATAAAGGTGGGAGAACAAACCCTGCTATATCTCTACTTTGTCCTTTCCCCATTATTCTAACTTCTTACCCACTTTAACCTCTTTCTATCCCACTCATACTCTCTACACCAATCCCCATCTCTCTACTACCCTCTAGTACATCTGATCCCATCTGACCATCTTTCTCCCCCCACATATACAGGTACATTTTCCCCTTTCTATCACTCCTCTTTCTTTGCCTAACTCCTCTCCTCACGATGCTGATAAAAAACATCTGTCAAAAGTTACCTGTCTAAACTAATGACTAAATATTATAATAATTATGAAATCCAAAAATCTTAAAGTGTTAAAGGTGGGTGCTGAATGGGAGGAAGAGAACAGTCAAAAGTTTTGAGACATAAATAAGAGCACAGGTAAAGTAGCAAATCCAATATATCCCAAAAAATTCCATTGACTAGCAAAAATTATTAAAGTAGACGGAATAACTTACTCAATGCTGTGGCCAGAAAAGAGTTTTTAAACCTTCCCACACATTTCAACCCTCCATTGGGTTAGGCCAATTTATATTTTGTGCATTACTATCTCTATTTTGCGAGCACTTTCTTTGGTTATTAAATTAAAGGATCATTAAATACAGCAGAATTGCATAATTCACAAATGCTTAAAAAAGGACAAGTAACAGTGACGTGCAGTGAGGTCAATGGCCGGAATACAGGCCAGGGGTAAATACAGCACCACTGCTGGCCTTTCAAATCATGATGCATGTCCCTCACTGTCACTGCTGGTGCCAGACCAGAAAACAGGCCAAGGGAAAATACTGTGGGGGGAAGGTTGGGAGATGGTCAGGATAGTGGGGCAGAGAGGGACAAGTCGCCAAGAGCCAGAGCCCCTTACCTGCAGTGCAGAGTAGACTTGGTGAAGGCTGAACCTTGCCCCTGGGGTCTGAGAGATCAGAAGTAGGCAGGCTAGTCAGTGCTGGGGCTGGGAGTGGCAGGCCCGATCAGCTAGTTGCTTGTCTGCTGCCAATAGTTCCCCCTTCTCTACAGTATGTAGGCCGCACCTCCAAAAAAATCAGAACAAGGTGGTGAGAACACCACCGGAACTGTAAGAACTGTAAAAAAGCAAAAGTCAAACATAGTATTCCAAATCATTGTTTACATAACCACAATAGTAATCCTTACATATATAAATTTCTCCCCATTGACTTCATTCCCAAATCATCAAATTACAATAGACTAATCAGATTACGACAACGAGAAACATTCTGGATATTCAAGTTGAAAACATTATATCCTTCAGGCCTAAATTCCAATTTAGAACTAGCAGCCTTTCACTAACCTAACAATTCTTGGGATTTTTCAGTGATCATTGTTAGCATTTTCCATCACAATAGAATTGACACTAATTCTGCATATAAGCTAAATTATTATACAACACTCCAGATTTAGCCATTTAACACAACATACATACGATTTACCAGTCCCTTGAATACCCCCCTCTTTTTCTGTCAATTATTCTTTTTTTCTGTCAATTATTTTTCCACTTTGTAAAGGCTAATTTAGATCTAACAGTCTTCTTAAGTTTCTATTGCATACAACTGACATTTTTTACCATTAGATCTAGGTCAACTCATGACCATATTAGAAGAAGTAGCACATACGCATACTTCTAAAACACATCAGCTCCATATCACCGAAATATCCCCAGACATATATGATTATTTTATATCAAAGACACTAGCATTGTAGGAATCTATACAAGCATACCATTCAAATTATCACTTTTATAAAATATCCATCCACCAAATCACAAAATAGGGACAGTCAGTGAAGTTCCTCATAGAAGGGAGGTTATCAGACGGTTCGAAAAACATAACCAAACATCGGACCACACTTTATTTTCTTTGTGGTCTAATAAAACTAATGACCATTTTTATGAACAACTAATGATTTTAAAATAGGAACACGATCATCTGGCATATTTGCACTGTTTTAGAGATAAGTTGGTGTGGATGATATTTCATTTTCTTTTTTGTGGTTTATTGTTCCGAAGAAATGAAACACAAATATTATTGTACTGACCACTAAATACAAGAAGCAGGTCTCCACATACACATAGGGTTTTTATAATATTCTCCATACACAATTGAGGGCTACAAGGAACACAGCAGAACACTTTCCAAAAGTTACAGATACATTTTAGAGATGCAACTCTTTTAGAAAAATCTCTATATCCTGTGACAATCGAACAAGTTATATAAGTTGCTACATTGTCATCAATTCATATATGAGCTAGTGCAACCTATAAACTGGCCGGAATTTGTCATATGCATTGGTCTTCCTTTCAGTGTAATTAGTGTTTTGAGTAGTTTGATAAAAGTTTGCCACCTTTTAAAGTGATGGTAAACTTTAACTAATCAAATGCTATAAATGTAATCTTTGCTATTA
Source organism: Bombina bombina (assembly GCF_027579735.1). Classification (NCBI taxonomy): domain Eukaryota; kingdom Metazoa; phylum Chordata; class Amphibia; order Anura; family Bombinatoridae; genus Bombina; species Bombina bombina. The sequence continues at coordinate 130,865,719 of NC_069506.1, forward strand.
AAAAAATATATATTTGTACCTTTTTTGTTTTGAATCCCTCTGTGAAACGGTTAAATGAGTGCATATAGTAATGCTTCTATTGCAATGTTATGCCGGCCCAAATGGATGAACTTTTTTAAAGACAATTCCAGTGAACATCCAATCGACATGTGTGTCATTTGACAATCTTGAAGTCCAGCTCCTTTAAAGGGACATTCATCTCTAAATAAATGCTAGATAGAATGATTCATTCAAAGAAAAGATTAGTCTGAGAAAAACATGTAGATGTATTTTTTAAACTTTCTTTAGATGTTTAAATATTGACAAAATAAGTGTAAAGTTTTAGTGTCGGTAAAACAAATGGGAGCTGCTATGTTGTAACTTAGCTTATCTTCTCTGCTGTGGCCAATTAGGGACAGTTATAAATAGGTCACTAGAGTGTGCAGACAATAGCTGTGTGGGATATAACAGTGTTCTGCACTTCCATTTCTAACAGGAACTGAAAAGCTCACAATTTCAAAATAAAATTACAGGAAAAGGGGACAAAATAAATAATGAAAGTTTATTGCAGAGTTTTTTATATATACAATTTATCATTATATATTACCATCTCAAAGTGGTTAATGTCCTTTTAAAGCCCTTAGAAAGCCTATGTAGAGAGTGGGTGGGATTTCTCTATACATCACAGCCCAGCCAAAAGAGGAAATGAAGAGGACAATAACAATTATTATTATAAATCTTTTATTATACAATATATACACACTTTAAAAAATAAAATATTATGTGGTTTTACTTGAAAACTAATATATTTTTCATTACATTCATACAGTCTGAAATTTACTATCACTTTAAGTTGTGCAAAAAAACCCAGTGAGATCTATATAGATGATTACACTAGAATTTGAGAGACAATTTTATATTCACCCATGGAACGCCCATGTTCTCCCCATTTTCCATTAAAAAACTCTTACTCTGTATTTTGTGTTTATAAGAATGAATTTTTATCTTTTTTTGGACATCCAGTGTATTTAAATTACAATTTATGCTGTGCATATTTAATAAGCTTCATTCCTGTATAATTTAAGTACACATTTTTACGTTTTGGATAAAATACAATTTTTGGTGAACAATTTTGTTACTATTTTTTATGCACCTTAACAATACGACTTTTTCATGTGTATTTTTGTGTGAATTGTTCAATTATTCGTTTTGTATGATTTTTAAAATACGATTTTCATTGTGCACTTTGTAATGTATGTATCTACTTCCTATATGAAAATGCAGTATACGCCTCTTAGCAAGATACCCTCTTTTCATGGTAAAAAGTGGCATTAGAAAATTTCACCAGGGAAATAGAAGTACTGGCGAGCATTCTTATGGAATCTCATCAGCCCAGAGACCTTTAGATAATTGGCTCCTATGTATTGGGTTTTGGTACGTAGAGAGAGGTATCATAAGGAAGTTATTTGTATACAGAGTGACGTCTGCTCTCCTTGCAAGCTCAGCTCATTTCAATAAGTTGTGATTTTAAAGAGCAAAAACTACTTTTTCGTATACAAAAATTTGCCTAAAAGAGCAATTTTTTCACACATTTCCTATTGTCAGCAGCTGCCATAACAAATCAATGTAGATTCAAAAACAAAATCAGACCAGATTATGACCACAAACGTTTGCACCCAAGCAATAAGGGGTATATCACGGGTGTTTGCGATCATTGGACTTACTGCTCGCATTACAATTAAAAAGTAAATGCGATTGCTTGAGCGCAGTCGCGATTTAGGTTAGAATGATAACCAAGACTATAGCGCTCTGCTTAACTGTTTCACACAAAAAAGTTGCACAAAACACATCAAAAATACAATTAAAAGTACAGTTACACTTATAATAACAAAATCTAATAAAAAATATTTAAAAAAATGTTGCACACAAAAGTTATAAAGGCTCAAAGTTATGAGATCTCAGGTGTTAGAAATAAATGCAGGCAAAGGGCTTTAAAATTGAGATACAAGATCTTTAAAAATGTATGAATGTATATATATATATATATATATATATATATATATATATATATATATATAATATATATATATATATATATATATAATATTTATATATATATATATGTATATATTTACAGACATATATACACATATAAACACATAAATACATATGTACACATATAAATACATATATAGACGTGCATTGGAGCCCTTTGCAATTAAGTAGATTAAAACATTACAAAACATATTTATGCAATATTCATTTTTAATAAAGTGTTATAGTGCATATTTACAGTAAATATTTCACATTCTAAAGTTCTGCACATAGCAGAATATTTCCTAAGTATTTATAAATAGATATTTCTATCTATCTATCTATCTATCTATCTCTCTCTCTCTCTCTCTCTCTCTCTCTCTCTATATATATATATATATATATATATATATATATATATATATATATATATATATATATATATATATATACACACAGTATATATATATTCTGCTATGTGAAGAACATTGGAGTGTGAAATATTAATATTTTCATGTCAGGTTAGTGCACATGAGAATATGCGATATGGTTTGCGCAAGGGTAAGATTTTTTCCACTTTTTTTTTCTCCTTTGACTTCTATGGGGGAATACATGAATGCACACACAATATTCTGATTTCGGCTTTTTGCGCTTGTTGCATTAGCACACAAGCAAAAACCGTTTACTTTCAACTCATAATACAAGCACAACCCAACCAGAGCAAAAAGCTTACTTCTAGCGCAATTAAGGCTCCAGCGGGAGCGTTAATTAGCTCTCCACTTTTAATCTGGCCCTAAGTGTCACAAAGTGTAACAAACCCAGATATCTCCTTAATAAAAGATGCACAATAAACACTAATATAGTCACCAGGGCTAGATTACAAGTGGAGCGCTAATTTATCACTCATGTGTAAACGGGCAAATTGTTATTATAAGTGTAAGTGTACTTTGTAATGTATTTTTTATTTGTTTTGTGACAATAAACAGTTAACCACAGCTCTGAAATCACAGTAATGTAATGATTCTAGCGTAAATCGCAATTGTTTGTATCAAATTGTAACAACAGCGCAATTTAAACGGAGCGCAAACCATCGCCAAAACCCTCGCAAAATAATTTGCACAAAACTTGTAATCTAGCCCAAGGTATTTAATGTCCCTTTAAATAAGCACAGCCTAAATAATTTTAAAATATTTTAGTCATTTTTTTTTATTATTGCTCCAGCATCGAAATAAAGGCATATTGGGAGGTGTAAAACAGCTAATAAACACAATCAGAAAGATTGGAATTAAAGAGACATGAAACCCACATTTTTTCTTTCATGCTTTAGAAAGAGAATACAATTTTAAAAGTTTAATAATCGAATTTGCTTCATTTTCTTGATATCCTCTGTTGAAATGCATATCTAGATAGGCTCAGTAGCTGCTGATTGGTGGCAGCACATAGATGCCTTGTGTGATTGGATCAACCATTTGTATTGCTATTTCTTCAACAAGGGATATCTAAAGAATGAAACAAATTAGATAATAGAAGTAAATTAGAAAGTTGTTTAAAATTGTATTCTCTATCTGAATCATAAAAGAAAAATTTTGGGATTCATGTCCCTTTAACTCAGATGATCTTGTAGAATACGGAGCTGCTGAATGTATTGCGCATTGAGTGAATGAAAAAAGAAGCAACATACATAGCACAATACAAAGTAGACACTGAGGGCATAGGACATAAAAAATATGTTAGGAAAATGGTAATAAGAAGATTTTTTTTTAAAACAGAATGTTATTTTAAACAGCATGCTGGGCTACACTATCACAGCATAATTAACCCTAGAATGTCAGTTTAAATTACCATATTTTTACAAATGCTACTGAAAACTATCATCTTTAGAATATCTGAGCAACTAATGTTTATAGCCTATCATTTAATCACTTTTTCTTAAAAAAAAATTGTGTTGATAATCAAATCCAAACATAGAAATGATACTGATTTAAATAGGAACGCTGCTTGTTTTCTTATTTTCTTATTTTACATGACAAAAATGAATAGGTTTTCAATACTAGACTAAGGGCTAAATTACAAGTGGAGCGCTAATCTATCGATTGCGCGCAAACGGGCAAATTCGTCCATTTAAGGCCACATGATAAATAACGGTAGCACTGAAAATTAACCAGAAATCAGATCTAGTTGATTTTAAAAATATCCCCCAATTACCCCATATTTAAAGTATTGTTGTTTTGTATAAAAAAAATAAAATGTAGCTTTTTTTTAATTTTATTTTTTAATAACTGCACAAAGTAGTTTTAGTGCTTAATGTGAGCGGGTGTTAGAAACAAAAATGGCACTGAAAATTGCCTTTACATTGCTGTCTGTGTGTTCCCAGTAAATATATATGTAAATGCTTATATACATATTTATGTGTTAATGAGTATATACACATATAAACACATAAATATATATGTATATATTCATAAACATATATATATTTAAAATGTGCTGTCCATCGCTGTGCAACTTCCCCCCTTTGCTGTGCTAGGTTCTGTGCCCGATTGAAGTCTATGGAAGAACACTCTTGTGGGTAGCAAAGCTTCCTTGCAATGCCAACGTGACGCATTGCCCTTTACTTGTAATACCAGAGCACAAAATTTTTCGCTCCACTCGTAATCTAGCCCTAAATGTAATCACAGTAACAATGTGCATTTTGAAGAGTTAACTTGTCCCAGTATATATTATAATTTATTCAACAGAAACAACAACTGAGCACAGAAAATGCTACAGGCTTATCTAGATAAATAAATTAATTTAAAGAAATTAACACTGTAAAAAATTGGTCTGAAATTGTTTTTAAAATATAACCATTTTGTGTCAAATGTTTTGTTTTAGTATTGTAAATAATAATACTAACGTTAATAATAATACATGAAAATATTTTTGGCTGACTACATTATTATTATTTTAAATTGAAATCATTATTTTTATCACTAATATTTTAAGGTTGCATATTTATTTCTAAAACTCTAGGATTAGATTTTAGTTATATTATTCAATTGTACAACCCACTTAGGATCATTTAACAAAAACTACATTGATAATACATTTTAAAGGAACATGAAACCCGGTTTTATACTTTCATGATTCAGATAGATCATAGGATTCTAAACAACTTTACAATTTACTTACATTATCTAATTTGCTTTATTCTCTTAGTATCCTTTATTGAAAATGCAGTATTGCACTACTGGGAGCTAGCTGACAGCCAATAACAAGAGGCATATCTGTGCTGCTACCAATAAGTAGCTTTTGAGACTGCCTAGTTATACTTTTAAACAAAGGATACAAAGAGAACTAAACTTTTTTTAAATTAAATAGAAATAAATGGGAAAGTTATTTGAAATTGTATGCTCTATCTGTATCATGAAATAAAAAAATTGGGTTTCATGTCCCTTTAAGGTGAAAAATATATTATAGCTTTTAGCCAGATAGTTTATTAAAGACCTTATATAAGGTTTACCAAACAAGTATAAGTATCATCACAAACAGTATCTACATTCAAATATTAACATTAAAATGAATCCATACCTTTTGAATTTGTCTGTTTTCTTTACAGATGATTACAAATTACAATACTAACCATTTAAATACCTGCTAGAGACTTATGAATCAATTCTCTAATGTAAAACACAGCAGAATTTACATAAGATATAATTCAGTAGTTTTTTTTTTATACATTTAACCTTTTCACTCCTAAACTTTTTAAACTCCTTTTTTTTATTCATTTGCACTCATTGGGCCTGAGGGGTCTGAGGAAGCGTTTGTGAAACGCGCGTCAGGGGTCCGACAGGAGTAGCATTGTTTCTCCTTGTTCTTTTTTAATTGCTTACTTGGTTAATATATGACCTAACAACTATATTATAATTATTATCACAGCTGCCAGTATTAACTGTAAAATGTAATTTAGCCCTCGGATTGTAAGGGCTTAGTTTAATTAAGCTTATTATTGTTGACTGCAGGCTGTTAGATACTATCACTGATGTTAAATAGAGTAAACTTATATTTTTGATTAACCAGGTTCAAGTGGTTTTAGAATATCTTAGCCTTTGCTACTGTATGTGTGGTTGTTCCTTGTTTTTTTAATAAAGATTAAAAATGAATGTGATGGAACTTTTCAATTAATAATTTGCTAAATTATCCAGCAGAGTTTATATTTAGTCTACATTTGTGGAGTTTAGTACTATATACTGATTTGTATGATGATGATCATGACAAGTCATGAGACAGCATGTTTTGAGCACACACTTCGGGGCGGAGCTTGTCTTTACTCTTGGGGGGATATGTAGCAAAGTGTCAACTATATTGCATTCACGGCTGTCAATACGCTTGCCTAACACCGCCAAACATCGCGGCCTCGGATCTCAATATAATCTCCATATTTATAAATAAAGCCGTTAAAAACATGTGCACCAAATACAGAGCGATTAGCATCAGACTGCTATTTGTGTTTTCCCAACTTTATTTATACCATTTCACTAAACGCAGCCACTATACTAAAATGTTTAACCCCTATCCCGCCACAGCCTCAACCTAAATAAAATTATTATCCCCTATCCCACCGCTCCCAGACATTGCCGCAACATAAATAAATGTATTAACCCCTAAACCTCTGGCCTCCCATGTCACCACTAATTAAACATATTAACCCCTAAACTATCAGTCCCCCACATCGCAAAAACCATTAACCCCTAAACCTAACTAGAATTAAAATAAAGTAATTTAAACTATTAATTAACCTACCCTAACTATTATACTACAATTAAATTAAACTACCAATTAAATAAACTAAATTACATAATAAAAACCTAACCCTACTAAAATGATTTAAATATACTATTAAACATTATTTAAAGTACTACATTACAAAAAAAAAAAAAACACTAAGTTACACCCCTCCCCCACTAAATTACGGAAGAAAAAATTACACCTAATCTAAAAGCCCCCCCAAAATAAAACAAAAAACTAGCCTACAATAAACTACCAATCGCCCTTAAAAGGGCCTTTTGTAGGGCATTGCCCCAAAGATATCAGCTCTTTTACCTGTATAAAAAAATACAAACACACCCCCAACAGTAAAACCCACCACCCAACCAACCCACCCAAATAAAAACACTAACTCTAAAAAAAAACTAAGCTTCCCATTGCCCTGAAAAGGGCATTTGTATGGGCATTGCCCTTAAAAGGGCATTTAGCTCTTTAACATTGCCCAGACCCTAATCTAAAAATAAAACCCACCCAAAAAACCCTTAAAAAAACCTAACACTAACCCCCGACAATCCACTTACAGTTCTTGAAGTCCCGCTTGAAGGATTCATCCAGCCAGCGAAGTCTTCATCCAGCCAGCCTCTTCTATCTTCATCCAGCCGACGAAGTCCCGCTTGAAGGATCCATCCAGCCGACAAAGTCTTCATTCAGGCGGCCTCTTCTATCTTCATCCAGCCGGCGAAGTCTTCATCCAGGCGGCCTCTTCTATCTTCATCCAGCCGGCGCGGAGCGGGTCCATCCTGAAAACATCCAATATGGAGCTCCTCTTCTACGGTCTCCACCGTAAACTTAAGCTTCAATGCAAGTGACTCGATTCAAGATGGCGTCCCTTGCATTCCTATTGGCTGATTTGAGTGTTAAATTCAAATCAGTCAATAGGATGCTGGCTTCTGATATCCTATTGGCTGTTCAAATCAGCCAATAGGATGCAAACTTCTGAAATCCTATTGGCTGTTCAAATCAGCCAATAGGATGAGAGCTACTGAAATTCTAATGGCTGATTTGAAGTAATTTAGTGTTTTGGTTTTTTTTATAACTTAGTGTTTGTTTGTTTTTTGTAATTTAGTACTTTTAATAAGGTTTAATTGTATATTTAAATAATTTTTGTAGGGTTAGGTTTTTTAATATGTAATTTAGTTTATTTAATTGGTAGTTTAATTTAATTTTAGTATAATAGTTAGGGTAGGTTAATTAATAGTTTAAAATTAGTTTATTTTAATTCTATAGGTAAGTTTTAATTTATAAAAAGATAGGGATCTTGTAATTTTAATTTAAAGTTAAGGAGTTGTTAGGTTTGGGGTTAATAGCTTAATTTAGTTTTTGGCGATGTGGGGGGCTGACGGTTTACGGGTTAATAGGTTTAGTTAGTGGTGGTGATGTGAGAGGCCAGAGGTTTCAAATTCAAATTAGCCAATAGAATGAGAGCTGCTTAAATCCTATTGGCTGATTTGAATAGTCAATATGGTTTTAGCAGCCCTAATTCCTATTGGCTGATTCATTTTTTTCAACCAATAGGAATGCAAGGGACACAGCATCTTGAATTGTATCCCTTGCATTGAAGATTCAGTGTATGGCGGCGACCGTATGAAGAGGATGCTCCACGCCAGATGTCTTCAGGATGGACCCGCTCCGCACCACCTGGATGAAGATCGAACACGCCGCCTGGATGAGGACTTCGCTGGCTGGATGAAGATAGAAGAGGCTGCCTGGATGAAGTCTTCTTGCCACATGGATGATGACTTTGCTAGCTGGATGAAGATCCTTCAAGCTGGACTTCAACAACTGTAAGTGGATCGTCGGGGGTTAGTGTTTTTTTTTTTTAAGGGTTTTTTGGGTGTTTTTTTTTTAAGATTAGGATTTGGGCAATTTAAAAGAGCTAAATGCCCTTTTAAGGGCAATGCCCATACAAATGCCCTTTTCAGGACAATGGTTAGCTTAGGTTATTTTGGGGGGTGTTTCTATTTTTTTTGCAGGTAAAAAAGCTGATATCTTTGGGGCAATGTCCCACAAAAAGGCCCTTTTAAGGACCATTGGTAGTTTATTGTAGGCTAGGGTTTTTTTTATTTTGGGGGGCTTTTTTATTTTGATAGGGCTATTAGATTAGGTGTAATTTTTTCTTATTTTTGATAATTTGTTTAATTTTCGTAATTTAGTGTTTGTTTTATTTGTATTTTAGTTAGTTTTTATTTTTTGTAATTGGATACTTTTTTGTAATTTTTAGAGTAGTGTTAGGATTTTTTATTGGTAGTTTAGTTTTATTTAATTGGTAGTTAGTTTAATTTTAGTTTAATAATTATAATAGCTTAATTGTTAGTTTAAACTTACGCCTAGATTTAGAGTTCTGCGTTAGCCGTCCTAACGCTGGTTTTGGCCTACCGCTGGTATTTAGAGTCTTGTAGGTAAGGGTCTAACTCTCACTTTCCAGCCGCGACTTTTCCATACCGCAGATCCCCTTACGTCAATTGTGTATCCTATCTTTTCAATGGGATCTTTCTAACGCCGGTATTTAGAGTCTTGGCTGAAGTGAGCGTTAGAAATCTAACAACAAGACTCCAGCCGCAGAAAAAAAGCCAGGAGTTAAGAGCTTTCTGGGCTAACGCCGGTTCATAAAGCTCCTAACTACTGTGCTCTAAAGTACACTAACACCCATAAACTACCTATGTACCCCTAAACTGAGGCCCCCCCACATCGCCGCCACTCTATTACATTTTTTTAACCCCTAATCTGCCGACCGCACACCGCCCCAACCTACATTATCCCTATGTACCCCTAATCTGCTGCCCCTAACATTGCCGACCCCTACATAATATTTATTAACCCCGAATCTGCCCCCCCCAACGTCGCCGCTACCTACCTACAATTATTAACCCCTAATCTGCCGACCGGACTTCACCGCTACTATAATAAATGTATTAACCCCTAATCCGCCTCACTCCCACCTCAAAAACCCTATAATAAATAGTATTAACCCCTAATCTGCCCTTCCTAACATCGCCGACACCTAACTTCAAGTATTAACCCCTAATCTGCCGACCGGACCTCGCCGCTACTCTAATAAATGTATTAACCCCTAAAGCTAAGACTAACCCTACGCCCTAACACCCCCCTAAATTCTATCAGCCAATCGGAATTAAGGTAGGAAAAATCTGATTGGCTGATTGAATCAGCCAATCAGATTCAAGTTCAATCGGATTGGCTAATCCAATCAGTCAATCAGATTGAGCTCGGATTCTATTGGCTGTTCCGATCAGCCAATAGAATGCGAGCTCAATCTGATTGGCTAATTGGATCAGCCAATCTGATTGAACTTGAATCTGATTGGCTGATTCAATCAGCCAATCAGATTTTTCCTACCTTAATTCCGATTGGTTGATAGAATCCTATCAGCCAATCGGAATTCGAGGGACGCCATCTTGGATGACGTCATTTAAAGGAACCTTCATTCGGACTTAGTACGTCATTAGAAGAGGATGCATCCGCGTCGGCTGCTTCAAGATGGTCCCGCTCCGCGCCGGATGGAAGAAGATAGAAGATGCCGCCTGGATGAAGATTTCTACCGGTCCTAATGCCCTCTTCTTCCCGGATAGGATAAAGACTTCTGACCCTCTTCTGGACCTCTTCTTGCCGGATTGGATGAAGACTTCGGACCCTCTTCTGGACGGATCGGTGATACCCGGCGTGGTGAAGATAAGGTAGGAAGATCTTCAGGGGCTTAGTGTTAGGTTTTTTAAGGGGGGTTTCGGTTAGATTAGGGGTATGTGGGTGGTGGGTTGTAATGTTGGGGGGTATTGTATGTTTATTTAAATGCAAAAGAGCTGTTTTCTTTGGGGCATGCCCCGCAAAATGCCCTTTTAAGGGCTGGTAAGGTAAAACAGCTGTTAAAATTTTATTTTAGAATAGGGTAGGGCATTTTTTTATTTTGGGGGGCTTTGTTATTTTTTTAGGGGGCTTAGAGTAGGTGTAATTAGTTTAAAATTCTTGTAATCTTTTTTTATTTTTTTGTAATTTAGTGTTTGTTTTTTTTGTAATTTAGTGTTTGTTTTTTTTTGTAATTTAGTTTAGTTGATTTAATTGTAGATAATTGTAGGTAGTTTATTTAATTAATTTATTGATAGTGTAGTGTTAGGTTTAATTGTAACTTAGTTTAGGATTTATTTTACAGGTAATTTTGTAATTATTTTAACTAGGTAGCTATTAAATAGTTATTAACTATTTAATAGCTATTGTACCTAGTTAAAAAAAATGCAAAGTTGCCTGTAAAATAAATATTAATCCTAAAATAGCTACAATATAATTATTATTTATATTGTAGCTATATTACGGTTTATTTTACAGGTAAGTATTTATCTTTAAATAGGATTAATTTATTTAATAAGAATTATTTTATTTCGTTAGAATAAAATTATATTTAACTTAGGGGGGTGTTAGGGTTAGGGTTAGACTTAGCTTTAGGGGTTAATACATTTATTAGAGTAGCGGTGAGGTCCGGTCGGCAGATTAGGGGTTAATAATTGTAGGTAGGTGGCGGCGACGTTGGGGGCAGCAGATTAGGGGTTAATAAATATAATATAGGGGTCGTCGGCGTTAGGGGCAGCAGATTAGGGGTACATAGGGATAATGTAGGTCGAGGCGGTGTACGGAGCAGCAGATTAGGGGTTAAAAATAATATGCAGGGGTCAGCGATAGCGGGGGCGGCAGATTAGGGGTTAATAAGTGTAAGGCTAGGGGTGTTTAGACTCGGGGTACATGTTAGGGTGTTAGGTGCAGACTTAGGAAGTGTTTCCCCATAGGAAACAATGGGGCTGCGTTAGGAGCTGAACACTGCTTTTTTGAAGGTGTTTGGGTTTTTTTTCAGCTCAAACTGCCCCATTGTTTCCTATGGGGATATCGTGCACAAGCACGTTTTTGAAGCTGGCCGCGTCCGTAAGCAACGCTGGTATTGAGCGTTGCAGTGGCGGTAAATATGCCTGTACGCTCCCTTTTTGGAGCCTAACGCAGCCCTTCTGAGAACTCTAAATACCAGCGTTGTTTAACCCTTTAATGACCACAGCACTTTTCCATTTTCTGTCCGTTTGGGACCAAGGCTATTTTTACATTTTTGTGGTGTTTGTGTTTAGCTGTAATTTTCCTCTTACTCATTTACTGTACCCACACATATTATATACCGTTTTTCTCGCCATTAAATGGACTTTCCAAAGATACCATTATTTTCATCATATCTTATAATTTACTATAAAAAAGTATAAAATATGAGGAAAAAAATGGAAAAAAACACACTTTTTCTAACTTTGACCCCCAAAATCTGTTACATATCTACAACCACCAAAAAAGTCCCATGCTAAATAGTTTCTAAATTTTGTCCTGAGTTTAGAAATACCCAATGTTTACATGTTCTTTGCTTTTTTTGCAAGTTATAGGTCCATAAATACAAGTAGCACTTTGCTATTTGCAAACCACTTTTTTTTTAAATTAGCGCTAGTTACATTGGAACACTGATATCTTTCAGGAATCCCTGAATATCCATTGACATGTATATATTTTTTTTTAGAAGACATCCCAAAGTATTGATCTAGGCCCATTTTGGTATATTTCATGCCACCATTTCACCGCCAAATGCGATCAATTAAAAAAAAAACGCTAAATTTTTTACAATTTTAGGTTTCTCACTGAAATTATTTACAAACAGCTTGTGCAATTATGGCACAAATGGTTGTAAATGCTTCTCTGGGATCCCCTTTGTTCAGAAATAGCAGACATATATGACTTTGGCGTTGCTTTTTGGTAATTAGAAGGCCGCTAAATACTGCTGCGCATCACACGTGTATTATGGCTAGCAGTGAAGGGGTTAATTAGGTAGTTTGTAGGGAGCTTGCAGGGTTAATTTTAGCTTTAGTGTAGAGATCAGCCTCCCACCTGACACATCCCACCCCCTGATCCCTCCCAAACAGCTTCCTTCCCTCCCCCACCCCACAATTGTCCCCGCCATCTTAAGTACTGGCAGAAAGTCTGCTAGTACTAAAATAAAAGGTTTTTTATTTTTTTTTTATTTTTTTTTATAGCATATTTACATATGCTGCTGTGTAGGATCCCTCTTAGCCCCCAACCTCCCTGATCCCCCCCAAAACAGCTCTCTAACCCTCCCCCTCTGCATTATTGGGGGCCATCTTGGGTACTGGCAGCAGTCTGCCAGTACCCAACTTGCAGAAAAAAATGTTTTTTTTTTATTCTGGTTTTTTTTTTCTGTAGTGTAGCTTCCCTCCCCCCACAGACCAACCCCCACACCTTGATTGATTTATTTTTTTTAAACTATTATTCCCCTTTTTGTAGCATTTTGTTAAACTTTTTTGCTGTAGTGTAGCGTTTCCCACTCGCTCCCTCCCCGTGCACGCGCCCGCCTCCGCCCTCCCGTGCACGCGCGCGCCCCCGGACATCCCCGCCCCCGATCCCGCCCCCCTCCACATCACCAGTGCCAACTATGGCCGCCACCCGCCTCCCGGTCCGGCTCCCACCCACCAACGAGGAAAGCCACCGATCTCCGGTGCAGAGAGGGCCACAGAGTGGCTCTCTCTGCACCGGATGGCTTAAAAAGGTTATTGCAGGATGCCTCCATATCGAGGCATCACTGCAATAACCGGAAAGCAGCTGGAAGCGAGCAGGATCGCTTCCAGCTGCTTTCCACACCGAGGACGTGCAGGGTACGTCCTCAGGCGTTAACTGCCTTTTTTTTGAGGACGTACCCTGCACGTCCTCGGTCGTTAAGGGGTTAAAAGGTGCGGGGGGAAAAAACACGCGTAGCTAACGCACCCCTTTGGCCGCAAAACTCTAAATCTAGGCGTTAGTTTTTTTTAATTTGACAGGTAAGTTTTAATTTAATTTAAGATAGGGAAATTGTAATTTTAATATAAAGATAGGGGGTTGTTAGGTTTAGGGGTTACTAGTTTAAATTAGTTTATTTCATTGTGGGGGCTTTTGGTTTAGGGGTTAATAGTTTATTTTAGTATATTTCGTTGTGGGGGGCTTGCAGTTTAGGGATTATTAGGTTTATTATAGCGGCGGTGTGGGCAGACGGCAGATTAGGGGTTAATAATATTTAAATAGTGTTTGCGATGCGGGAGGGTGGTGATTTAGGGGTTAATACATTTATTATAGTGGCGACAATGTCGGGGAGCGGTGGAATAGGGGTTAATACATTTTATTAGTGGTGGCGATGTCGGGAGCGGCAGATTAGGGGTTTATACATTTATTATAGTGTTTGCGATGCGGGAGAGCCTCGGTTTAGGGGTCAATAGGTAGTTTATGGGTGTTTAGTGTACTTTGTAATACTTTAGTTATGAGTTTTATGTTACAGCTTTGTAGCTTAACACTCATAACTACTGACTTCAGATGGCGGTACAGATCTTGTTGTTTTAGGCTGTAACGCTCACTTTTTAGCCTCACCGCAAAACTCATAATACCGGCGCTATGAGAATCCCATGAAAAAATTGTAATTTTTATGTGTGCGGGACTGACGTTGGGGTACAGGCTAAAAGGTGTGTGGTACACCTATACCGACAAAACTTGTAATAGCTGCGGTGCTGTTTTAACGCTGAAAATGCCATATTTTCAGCGTTAAAAGCCGCAACGCAAAACTTGTAATCTAGCTGATAATGTATTATGGATAAGGAGAATAATGGGAAAGTTTGACTCCTAACTAACCTACACAAAATCATATTACTACTTCTAGTGGGAAATCTAAGCATCTAATAGTACTGGCCCATATTACCATTACTTTATATATCAAAAAATAATTCATTTATGTATCTGTCTACATCAATAAAGAAGAAGTAGAAAGGGCACCTCGTCACTAAATGGTAAAGTGGAAGCTCATTAAGTGGTATATAATGGTTCATGTCTCTCATATTCATTTTCATAGGAAACAATGCCAGTCCAGGTATATGTTTAGTCCTCTAGGGCTTAGAGTTCCTAGGGTATATATCCAGCGCGATTGCACCCTGCAGCAAGATCTAGGCTCTATCGCCCCCTCTTGTAAGTGGGGGGATATGATCAATAATGATATATCTTAATTCTGAGACTTTATGACCTGCTTCAGCAAAGTGTTTTGCGATGGGTTTGTCAGTTTCCTTCTTCTCCTTCTTCTCCAGGGCCATCCATATGGCTGCTCTATGATTGGCCATCCTTGTTCTAAGTGTGTCCATCATTTTGCCTACGTAGAACATCCCACATGGGCAATGAAGTAGGTACACTATGTGTGTTGTAGTGTTTGTGTTTTTATATAGGTGGTTAAAATATTTGCCTGTGGCTAACCTATTACAGTTGACACACCTCAAACATCTCTTGCAGCCCTTGGATTGTGTAAACCATGTACCTGTTATATATCAGTCTCTAGGGTCAGTTTGTATGAGATGGTTCCTCAGAGATCTGCCTCTGTGATATCCGATCCTGGGAGGTCTCACACCCCTAAAGGGTAATGTTGTATCTGACTCAACTATAGTCCAATAGTTATTGATGACTGTTGGTATAGTCTCATCCCCCTGTGCATATGTTAATACCATTGTAAGGGTATCACCATCCTCTTTGTCGTCTTTGGATTGTAGGAGGTAATCTTGAGTGTCATCTTGAACTTTCTCCCTACATTCCTGTAGTGTGGTTTGTTTGTAGCCTCTCTGAAATTGTATATTTAGCTCCTGTAGTTGTTGTTCTGTTTTCTCTTGCTCCAAATTATTTCTGATCACCATCTTTATTTGTGAGATAGGTAGTGCCTTTATTAGAGCCAGAGGGCGACTACTACTAGCATGTAATATAGAATTTTTGCCGGTCTCCTTCATGTATAAGGTGGTCATTAGTTTACCATCTTTCTTATATACCTGAAGATCCAGAAATACTATCTTTTCCTTACTGTAGGCAATTTTAAATATTACTGTTGGATGTAACTGTTTATGGTTAGAGAACCACTTTAATAATCCAATTTCGGTACCCTGCCATAATATAAACAAATCGTCTATATACCTTTTATGGAATGTGATTCTTCCATCTTTGAACGCTTCCATACCCTCTGTTTCCAGTTCCGCCATAAAGAGAGTGGCGTATGTGGGTGCCACATTCGACCCCATGGCCATCCCAGAAACCTGCAGGTAGTAATCTGTTTCAAATCCAAAGTAATTATTTTCCAAGCATAAACACAGGCCTTCCATGAGAAAGTCTTCTGGTGGCCCCACATACGGGTAGCTTCTTAGTTGCTGTGTTACCGCCTGTATCCCTTCTCCATGAGGGATTACGGTGTATGGGCTGGTTATGTCCTTGCTGACAAGCATTGTATCTTCCTGTACCTGGATATCCTTCAATTATTTAATCATTGTCGAGGAATCCAGAATATATGAGTCAATTTTTCTGACTATGGGTTGTAAGATTTTATCAAGGTAAGTAGCCATGGGCTGCATCAATGAGCCGATTGCTGACACTATCGGTCTGCCCGGTGGATATTCTAGATTGTTGTGTATTTTTTGTACCGTATATAGTACCGGTATTCTTGGGTGGTTAACAGTCAGATATTTCCTTTCTAATAGGGTGATACAAGTAAGGGGAGCTGTATGTGAAATTTTAGATATATATAAATATATAGTGTAAATTATGGTGCAAATTATAAATTTGTGATGAAAATATAAGGATGGTGAAATGAGATAATATGTGAAGGGATAGGTAATCCTAAAAAACGCTTATGTAAATATGATATATATATATATATATATATATATATATATATATATATATATATATATATATATATATATATATATATATAAAATGAGGGAGGTATAAGTTAGATAGAATATCCTAAGACTTGATTCATATCACTAAGTAAATATCACAAAAAAGGGGAATATATGTACATGAAATTAAGGGGATAAAAGTAAAGCACAGTATCAAAAAAGTAATACTGATTTTGCTATCTATAAGCGAAAGTTTAGGCTATGGAATTTTCCGGAATAATTTGGATACTTTGTAATATTTTGAGATATTAATGATTCTCTAAAATTTTTACATACAAAAATATCTTTGAAAAAATAAAAGAAACAAACATGTATGTACACAATAAGAAATAAGAAGAAATAAGAAGATATGAGAAAAAGTGTGTAGTAATGATATATATTTAATACCAATAAAAACAATATAGTAAGTGATTGCAAATATATGGTATAGAGCTCCTATACCAAATACTATTGACAATATAAAATTAATCTCACTGCAGTGGATACAATAAAAATGAAAATAAGTCCAACAATGTTTAGAAAGTCCCGTATTGACACCTTTTAAAAGGTAAATTGCTTGTGATGATGTATATCGTAAAAGCTTGACTAAAGGTTATTTAAGTTTATTAAGCCGTTGGGCGTATAAGATTATCACTAAAGATGTAGATGTGACACTTTGTGAGTAAAGAGAAAATATATATTGTTCCAGATGGATACTATGTTTAGATACAAATTATCATCTCAGTACTTTACATAAAGTGTTTCTTAGCTGCAGCTGCACGCTGAACTTGTACTCACATTTAGAGTTGGAAAAAACTTTCCAGTTCACGTATGTTTTTGATCAGCTGATGAGAAAGTAGGATAAGGTACCTTATTGGTCGATGGTGTCCAGCTTTTATGGTGGGTAAAAGATTGCTTATATTGCAACGCTATTAGTAATAGCGAATGTTCAATTAGGGAAATGACTTCGCTTATTCTCTGTGCTTGATGTTTAGTGGTGTAGGTGATCGCTAATAGTATTAGCAAAGAGTATTAGCTCTCACAAAGTACTCACAAAGTGTCACATCTACATCTTTAGTGATAATCTTATACGCCCAACGGCTTAATAAGCTTAAATAACCTTTAGTCAAGCTTTTACGATATACATCCTCACAAGCAATTTACCTTTTAAAAGGTGTCAATACGGGACTTTTTAAACAATGTTGGACTTATTTTTATTTTTATTGTATCCACTGCTGTGAGATTAATTTTATATTGTCAATAGTATTTGGTATATGAGCTCTATACCGTATATTTGCAATCGTATTATTATATTGTTTTTATTGGTATTAAATATATATCATTACTAAACACTTTTTCTCATATCTTCTTATTTCTTATTATTTCTTATTGTGTACATACATGTTTGTTTCTTTTATTTTATCAAAGATATTTTTGTATGTATATATTTTAGAGAATCATTAATATCTCAAAATATTACAAAGTATCCAAATTAATCCGGAAAATTCCATAGCCTAAACTTTCGCTTATAGATAGCGAAATCAGTATTACTTTTTTGATACTGTGCTTTACTTTTATCCCCTTAATTTCATGTACATATATTCCCCTTTTTTGTGATATTTACTTAGTGATATGAATCAAGTCTTAGGATATTCTATCTAACTTATACCTCCCTCATTATTATATATATATATATATATATATATATATATCATATTTACATAAGCGTTTTTTAGGATTACATATCCCTTCACATATTGGGGGGTAGTTATCAAGCCGTCTACTTTTCTGGCTTCGCCGGCCCAATACGCCCGCCTAAGCTTGCCTCACATCGCCGCCGCGGACCTGAAAAAATACGTCTAAGTTATCAAATATAGCTGTCAAAAAGCCGCGGGGCGATGAGCAGCAGACTGTGACAGTTATCACTCATCCGATCTCGCTGCCCTTCGGCTTTTTCCCAGCTTTATTCCTAGCCTGTCACTAAGCACTCACACTAAACTACACTGTTCTATCCCTATACCGGCGACCCCGGAGCCCCCCGCAACTCAATAAAGTTACTAACCCCTAAACCGCCGCTCCTAGACCCTGCCGCAACTCTTATAAATGTATTAACCCCTAAACCGCCGCTCCTAGACCCTGCCGCAACTCTTATAAATGTATTAACCCCTAAACCGCCGCTCCTAGACCCTGCCGCAACTCTTATAAATGTATTAACCCCTAAACCGCCACTCCCGGACACCGCTGCCACCTACAGTATACCTATTAACCCCTATCCTGCCCCCCCTACACCGTCGCCACCTATAATAAATTTAATAACCCCTAATCTGCCCCCCCTACACCGTCGCCACCTATAATAAATTTATTAACCCCTAATCTGCCCCCCACTACACCGCCGCCACTGTAATAAAATTATTAACCCCTAAACCTAAGTCTAACCCTAACCCTAACGCCCCCCTAACTTAAATATTAATTAAATAAATCTAAATAAATTAACTCTTATTAACTAAATGAATCCTATTTAAAACTAAATACTTACCTTTAAAATAAACCCTAATATAGCTACAATATAAATAATAATTATATTCTAGCTATTTTAGGATTTATTTTTATTTTACAGGTACCTTTCAATTTATTTTAACCAGGTACAATAGCTATTAAATAGTTATTAACTATGTAATAGCTTACCTAGCTAAATTAAAGAGAAATGTACCTGTAAAATAAATCCTAACCTAAGTTACAATTACACCTAACACTACACTATACTTTAATAAATTATTCCTATTTAAAAATAAATACTTACCTGTAAAATAAACCCTAAGATAGCTACAATATAATTAATAATTATATTATAGCTATCTTAGGATTTATATTTATTTTACAGGTACCTTTGTATTTATTTTAGCTAGTTAGAATAGTTATTAAATAGTTATTAACTATTTAATAACTACCTAGCTAAAAGAAATACAAAATTACCTGTAAAATAAATCCTAACTTAAGTTACAATTAAACCTAATACTACACTATCATTAAATTAATTAAATAAACTACCTACAAATAACTACAATTAAATACAATTACATAAACTAACTAAAGTACAAAAAATAAAAAAAGCTAAGTTACAAAAAATAAAAAAATAAGTTACAAACATGTTAAAAATATTACAACAATTTTAAGCTACTTACACCTAATCTAAGCCCCCTAATAAAATAACAAACCCCCCCAAAATAAAAAAAAATGCCCTACCCTATTCTAAATTAAATAAAGTTCAAAGCTCTTTTACCTTACCAGCCCTTAAAAGGGCCATTTGTGGGGGCATGCCCCAAAGAAAACAGCTCTTTTGCCTGTAAAAGAAAAATACAACCCCCCCCCCCCAACATTAAAACCCACCACCCACATACCCCTAATCTAACCCAAACCCCCCTTACAAAAACCTAACACTAATCCCCTGAAGATCATCCTACCTTGTCTTCACTCAGCCGAGCAGCTATGGAACCGAAGTGGACATCCGGAGCGGAAGAAGTTAATCCTCCAAGCGGCGCTGAAGAAATCTTCCATCCGATGAAGTCACCATCCAGGCGGCGCTGAAAAATCTGATTGGCTGATGGAATCAGCCAATCAGATTGAGCTCGCATTCTATTGGCTGTTCCGATCAGCCAATAGAATGCGAGCTCAATCTGATTGGCTGATTGGATCAGCCAATCGGATTGAACTTGAATCTGATTGGCTGATTCCAGCAGCCAATCAGAATTTTCCTACCTTAATTCTGATTGGCTGATAGAATCCTATCAGCCAATCGGAATTGAGGGGACGCCATCTTGGATGACGTCCCTTAAAGGAGCCGTCATTCGTCGTAGTCCGTCGGTGAAGAAGGAGGTTCCGCGTCGGCGGAAGGAAGATTCAAGACCCGGCTTGGAAGATGACTTCGCCCGGATAGAAGACCTCTTCAGCGCCTCTTTGAAGATGACATCGGCCGGATCGAAGACTTTTCTTCAGCGCCACCTGGATGATGACTTCATCGGATGGAAGATTTATTCAGCGCCGCTTGGAGGATTAACTTCTTCCGCTCCGGATGTCCACTTCGGTTCCATCGCTGCTCGGCTGAGTGAAGACAAGGTAGGATGATCTTCAGGGGATTAGTGTTAGGTTTTTGTAAGGGGGGTTTGGGTTAGATTAGGGGTATGTGGGTGGTGGGTTTTAATGTTGGGGGGGTTGTATTTTTCTTTTACAGGCAAAAGAGCTGTTTTCTTTGGGGCATGCCCCCACAAATAGCCCTTTTAAGGGCTGGTAAGGTAAAAGAGCTTTGAACTTTATTTAATTTAGAATAGGGTAGGGCATTTTTTTATTTTGGGGGGGTTTGTTATTTTATTAGTGGGCTTAGATTAGGTGTAAGTAGCTTAAAATTGTTGTAATATTTTTAACATGTTTGTAACTTATTTTTTTATTTTTTGTAACTTAGCTTTTTTTATTTTTTGTACTTTAGTTAGTTTATGTAATTGTATTTAATTGTAGTTATTTGTAGGTAGTTTATTTAATTAATTTAATGATAGTGTAGCATTAGGTTTAATTGTAACTTAAGTTAGGATTTATTTTACAGGTAATTTTGTATTTCTTTTAGCTAGGTAGTTATTAAATAGTTAATAACTATTTAATAACTATTCTAACTAGCTAAAATAAATACAAAGTTACCTGTAAAATAAATATAAATCCTAAGATAGCTACAATATAATTATTAATTATATTGTAGCTATATTAGGGTTTATTTTACAGGTATTTATTTTTAAATAGGAATAATTTATTAAAGTATAGTGTAGTGTTAGGTGTAATTGTAACTTAGGTTAGGATTTATTTTACAGGTACATTTCTCTTTATTTTAGCTAGGTAAGCTATTAAATAGTTAATAACTATTTAATAGTTATTGTACCTGGTTAAAATAAATTGAAAGGTACCTGTAAAATAAAAATAAATCCTAAGATAGCTAGAATATAATTATTATTTATATTGTAGCTATATTAGGGTTTATTTTAAAGGTAAGTATTTAGTTTTAAATAGGATTCATTTAGTTAATAAGAGTTTTATTTAGATTTATTTAATTAATATTTAAGTTAGGGGGGCGTTAGGGTTAGGGTTAGACTTAGGTTTAGGGGTTAATAATTTTATTACAGTGGCGGCGGTGTAGTGGGGGCAGGATAGGGGTTAATACATTTATTATAGGTGGCGACGGTGTAGGGGGGGCAGATTAGGGGTTATTAAATTTATTATAGGTGGTGACGGTGTAGGGGGGCAGGATAGGGGTTAATACATTTAATATAGGTTGCGGCGGGTTCAGGGAGCGGCGGTTTAGGGGTTAATACATTTATTATAGTTGCGGTGGGCTCCGGGAGCGGCGGTTTAGGGGTTAATATGTATAGAGTAGCTTGCGGTGGGCTCCGGGAGCGGCGGTTTAGGGGGGAATAACTTTATTTAGTTGCGGCGGTGTAGGGGGGACAGATTAGTGGTGTTTAGACTCGGGGTACATGTTAGGGTGTTAGGTGTAGACAGCTCCCATAGAAATCAATGGGATGTCGGGCAGCAGCGAACTTGTACTTTCACTATGGTCAGACTCCCATTGATTCCTATGGGATCCGCCGCCTCCAGGGTGGCGGTTTGAAAACCAGGTACGCTGGGCCGTAAAAGTGCCGAGCGTAGCTGCTAGTTTTTTGATAACTAGCAAAAGTAGTGAGAATGTGCCGCACTTGTGTGCGGAACATCTGGAGTGATGTAAGAATCGATCTGTGTCGGACTGAGTCCGGCGGATCGAAGCTTACGTCACAAAATTCTACTTTTGCCGGTCTCGAGCCTTTGATAACTAAGGCGTATCAGCCTCGCCACAAATACGCTGCGGAATTCCAGCGTATTTGAGGTTGACGGCTTGATAACTAGGCCCGAATTATCTCATTTCACCATCCTTATATTTTCATCACAAATTTATAATTTGCACTATAATTTACACTATATATTTATACAGGGAGTGCAGAATTATTAGGCAAGTTGTATTTTTGAGGATTAATTTTATTATTGAACAACAACCATGTTCTCAATGAACCCAAAAAACTCATTAATACCAAAGCTGAATAGTTTTGGAAGTAGTTTTTAGTTTGTTTTTAGTTATAGCTATTTTAGGGGGATATCGGTGTGTGCAGGTGACTATTACTGTGCATAACTATTAGGCAACTTAACAAAAAACAAATATATACCCATTTCAATTATTTATTTTTACCAGTGAAACCAATATAACATCTCAACATTCACAAATATACATTTCTGACATTCAAAAACAAAACAAAAACAAATCAGTGACCAATATAGCCACCTTTCTTTGCAAGGACACTCAAAAGCCTGCCATCCATGGATTCTGTCAGTGTTTTGATCTGTTCACCATCAACATTGCGTGCAGCAGCAACCACAGCCTCCCAGACACTGTTCAGAGAGGTGTACTGTTTTCCCTCCTTGTAAATCTCACATTTGATGATGGACCACAGGTTCTCGATGGGGTTCAGATCAGGTGAACAAGGAGGCCATGTCATTAGATTTTCTTCTTTTATACCCTTTCTTGCCAGCCATGCTGTGGAGTACTTGGACGCGTGTGATGGAGCATTGTCCTGCATGAAAATCATGTTTTTCTTGAAGGATGCAGACTTCTTCCTGTACCACTACTTGAAGAAGGTGTCTTCCAGAAACTGGCAGTAGGACTGGGAGTTGAGCTTGACTCCATCCTCAACCCGAAAAGGCCCCACAAGCTCATCTTTGATGATACCAGCCCAAACCAGTACTCCACCTCCACCTTGCTGGCGTCTGAGTCGGACTGGAGCTCTCTGCCCTTTACCAATCCAGCCACGGGCCCATCCATCTGGCCCATCAAGACTCTCATTTCATCAGTCCATAAAACCTTAGAAAAATCAGTCTTGAGATATTTCTTGGCCCAGTCTTGACGTTTCAGCTTGTGTGTCTTGTTCAGTGGTGGTCGTCTTTCAGCCTTTTTTACCTTGGCCATGTCTCTGAGTATTGCAAACCTTGTGCTTTTGGGCACTCCAGTGATGTTGCAGCTCTGAAATATGGCCAAACTGATGGCAAGTGGCATCTTGGCAGCTGCACGCTTGACTTTTCTCAGTTCATGGGAAGTTATTTTGCGCCTTGGTTTTTCCACACGCTTCTTGCGACCCTGTTGACTATTTTGAATGAAACGCTTGATTGTTCGATGATCACGCTTCAGAAGCTTTGCAATTTTAAGAGTGCTGCATCCCTCTGCAAGATATCTCAATATTTTTGACTTTTCTGAGCCTGTCAAGTCCTTCTTTTGACCCATTTTGCCAAAGGAAAGGAAGTTGCCTAATAATTATGCACACCTGATATAGGGTGTTGATGTCATTAGACCACACCCCTTCTCATTACAGAGATGCACATCACCTAATATGCTTAATTGGTAGTAGGCTTTCGAGCCTATACAGCTTGGAGTAAGACAACATGCATAAAGAGGATGATGTGGTCAAAATACTAATTTGCCTAATAATTCTGCACTCCCTGTATATATATAAAATTTCACATACAGCTCCCCTTACTTGTATCACCCTATATGACTTTTTGACAGCTGTTTGGAGGAACTACTGTCGTTTTAGGGTTAGAGCAGTATACTTTATTTCTCTTCTCCTTTTAGGTGTACTCACTGAAATCTGTTTTCACCAGATATTTTCTTTCTTGTTCAGTGATCCAGTTGTTGGCAATTGCCATATTTATCAGTTCGTCCAATTGTCTTTTGAACATAGTGGTAGC
Organism: Bombina bombina; assembly: GCF_027579735.1. Taxonomy (NCBI): domain Eukaryota; kingdom Metazoa; phylum Chordata; class Amphibia; order Anura; family Bombinatoridae; genus Bombina; species Bombina bombina. The sequence goes on from NC_069506.1 coordinate 130,890,090, forward strand.
ATTCATTCTCATCTTAAAGTATGTTTTTGTATCTCTGAGTTGGCCCAATATCTCCTGTTTGTAGTCCTCGTAATTGAGGATCGCCAAGGCTCCTCCCTTGTCGGCTTCTCAAAAGATTATTGTCTTCTCATTTTTCAGTTCAGTGCTGCCCATTCCTCCTTATTTAAGTTTGGTCTGGTCTCTTATTGTACATCGTAGAGAGTGGACCAAAAATCTCTTTGGATAACATCCTGGTGAGGATCTTAATGGATGGGTTATAGCTATTGGGATCAAAAGTACTTGGGGTTCTGAGTAGAGGAATGTCACCTTTATGTAGTCCAAAGTATACCCTTAGTCTCAGGGTTCTGCTAAAATTTTGGATGTCTATATATCTCTTAAATTCATCAATTTTATTAGTAGGGACAAATGAGAGGCCAGTATTTAGTACTCTTGATTCAATGTCCGCCAGTACCCGACCACTCAGATTAACCACTAAATTCTTGTGTACCTCCCCCTTCTCAGGGGTCTTGCGGGTCTGTTTGTACCTCCCTCGTCGATGGTGTGTCCTCTGGCTCATTTGTTTTTTGAATGGGTGGTAACTCTGTATTGTTCCACTGTCTGTGGTTGTCTTTGGGGATTTAAGTCCTCTTATCCTGAACTGTTTCCAAAGCAATCAATGGTATGTAGTGTTTTGGCTTAGTGTACATGAACTAGTACTGTCTAACTGTGAAAAACTTTCAAAATGTTTAGAGCTAAGGGGTGGTTTGCAACGGTTTAGAAATCAGTTTGAGCCTACCTAGGTTTAGTTTTTAAAAAATACCACCAAGGGAACAAAGCAAATTTAATTATAAAACTCAATTGGAAAGTTTTTTAAAATTGCATGCCCTATCTGAATCATGAAAGTTTAATTTTGACTTAACGGTCCCTTTAATGTGGTCGCAGTATTCAAAGTCCTAAAGTTTGCGCTGCTGGGAGCCGCTCGCTGTATTATCACTCAAATGCTTCTACACTTGTAATCTAGATACCTAGATTATTAAAAATAAATAAATAAAAAAAAAACATTCTAGTGAAACATTAGAAGAAAAAAATGTATGTTTTTGGTAACCATCTAGCAATTTGTTCTGAAAAAAAAATCTAATGTGTTTAACATTAAAGGGACATGAAAACCAAAACTTTTCTTTCATGATTCAGATAAAGAATACAATTTCAAACAATTTTGCAATTTACTTATATTATCTAATGTGTTTCATTCTCTTGGTATCCTTTCATGAAGAAGCAGCAATGGACTACTGGGAGCTAACTGAACACATTGGGTTACCCAATAACATGAGGCATATATGTGCAACCACCAATCAACAGCTCCTGAGCCTAGCTTGGTATCCTTTTCAACAAAGGATGCCAAATGAGAAAACAAAAGGATAGAAGTAAATTGGAAAGTTTAAAAATCACATGCTCTATCTGAATGTGTTTGATGATGATGCTTGTTAATGTGATACACTATGGTGGGGGTAATGTCCAATGTGGTATCCATGCAGCAGGAGAGAGATTATTATTGTATACATGAGCTGTGTATACTTTTGATAATGGTGGTACACTGCCAAAATAAAATTAACTCACGTGCATGTTTATGTTTGGAAATAAACAGCAACATTTTTGTAGGGTATTTCCCCCCTCCCCATAAACACCCATGTTTTTACCTCAATTAAAAAAAAAGTATGATACCATTTGTTTAAAGACACAAAGGGCTGAGAGGTAAATTACAGTATGTAGGTCGTACCACTAGAGAGGTAAGATCTAGGATTAGAGAACATGAACACCATTTCCTGCGATAGGAAGTGCTCTGGTCTAGCCAAACATTTTATACATACACATAAGAAAAATGTTAACACCTTGAAATACCCAACAATCAAACATGTATGTCCAAAAAAGGAGGTGATAGACTCAAGCTGCTTTATCGCAGAGAAGCCTTTTGGAATTTTGAGACCAGGGTACCGAAAGTGTTTAATTCAGAATTTGTTCTCATTAACCATTGGGAGTGAGAGATCTTTTGATCTAAATATGTTTTCTAGCTATTTAGGGATAACAATAAAGAAAATTCCAAATAGAACAATATTTATATGTATGTTTGTATTTATTGATAGGCAATGTTTTTACATCTTTATTACATTTGACAGAAGATTTAGCTTCAAAATTCTAGATGCATGTAACAAAGAGTCATTTGCAGCAAATATTGTCTCTGGCAGGATGTTTTCTATGTATAAGTTAAAAATACCTTTATTGCACTTTATTCTAATGGTACTAAATAGTGCTGGATTCCATTGCGAGTGAGATATCTATTTACTGTGATATAACTGTGAGTTATTGGCATAAACGTTACCACTTTTTAATAACAAATAAGGTGGACATAGGACCCAGCATTGTTTTTAAAGCTTAAGTCCGGTTTAGTGTTTGTTTGCTTTTCAGTTGTATGTGGGACGGTTTATTTAAACTTGTAAGCACCCATGGTATTTTACACTATCACTACGGGGTAAACCCGTAATGCGTCAGATGCAGGTACAAAAGGTACATTTAAAGAAAAAGTTGAGGTAAATGTCAACCTCTTTTTCATTTCTGTCTAATTGTTTCACTGCTGCTGTTTAGTTAGTAATTGCAACTTAGCCTACCATTGTATCAGGGACCGTTCCTGCTGTCCTGTCTCTGTGTGCACAGTATATTATTAAGTATTGGACTAGATCACAAGTTGAGCGCAAAATATTGCTTCCACGAAAGCGATATTTGCACTCAACTTAGTAATACAAGCGCACACAAATGTGCTGCCCATCACTGCGCAACTTACCCCCTTTGCTGCGGCATGAGAACTAGCGCAGCAAAGTAGGTAAGTCGCGCAGCGAGGGGCAGCAGCTTATATATAAATATATAATATATATATGTGTATATACACATATTAACAAATAAATATATATGTATATAAGCATATACATAAATATTTACAGGGAACACACAGTTCATAAAGACTGCAATGTAAAGGCACTTTTCAGTGCCGTTTTTTTTCTAACACCCCACACTGGCCAACTTTCAGCCCTCATAACTGCTTCTTGCAGTTATTTTATTAAAAAATAAAAATGCTAGAATTTTTTTTTAATAAACCACACACCACTGTATTTTGGGGCCAATAGGGGCACATTTATAAAATTTTGGGGCCAATAGGGGCACATTTATAAAATGAACCAAAGATCTGATCTCTGGTTAATTTTATTAGCGCTAATTGTGCAAATTTGACCATTTGCAGGTGTGCAATAAATTAGTGCTCCACTTGTAATCTAGCCCATTGTGGGGACCCCCAAAATTTGTTAGTGACCCCTTGGGGTCCGATCTCTAGTTTAAGAATCACAGCTATATTGCCTGTACTATTAGCCTTTATATTATAGCAGTGCACATAAATAAGAGTATGAAAACAATCCAACTCGATAAAGAAGAATTACTGTGAAGTGATGTTTATTGAAAATAAATTCAAGTGAAAAAGGCAACATAGCACCACACCACACTGAATGATTCCCCAACATGTTTCCTGCCTCAAGGGTATTTCATCAAGGATAAACATGAAACTAACTGGTAAAATTAAATACCTCTTCAAGTTAACCCTTTAAGTGACAAATTGATAGTAAGTATTATGAAAACTTGTTAGTAATTCAAACACAGATAATACAACATGACAAAAAAATGTATAAAATGTAAAAACTAAGGAACAATAATTCATAGTCAGCACAAGGACTGTTAATATAAATGGCCTCATAGTACCATATAGTGTTGTTCCGAAATGTGTTTGTTTTCTGACTCCTTAGTGCCTCATACAGAACATCAGCTGCTACACCAGCTGTAGAAAAGACAATAATTTACTATTAAAGGGACATTCTTATGAAAAAGGGACTCACTCTAATGTATCCGAGCATGGAATGCTTGCACTACTGATCCTAGCTGATAATGGGTTAATCACAAGTGAGGGCTTGTTATTGTCATTGTGTTTTTCCAGTATCACAATCCAAAAATGCTTCTGCCAATAATCCACTCGAAGATGGAAATTGTTACCTATGAAAAACAATATAAAATCATTATCCGTATCATTTTTTTTTTTTTTAAACATATTTTATTATTTTAAGGTCAGTGATGACAGAAAGGAAAACAACACATGCTGACAAAATAGCATTAAATAATAAGAATAATGTGGAAAACATAATTATATAATGGAAAAAAAATCATATATATCATACTGCAAAATATCCATAATTCTTTATCAATATTATAAACGAAAGCAATGTCTACCATCAACCTCATCAAAAAAGAAAAATATTTTAAATATATACTGGATTCTCTTCTGTCCTTGGTCACTTATCCCTTAAATAATTGAAGCTCATATACTATCCTAATTATTACTGTTATCACTAAGGGCATATTTATCAAGCTCCGTATGGAGCCTTCAGGCTCGCCAGAAACACAATTTATGAAGCAGCGGTCTAAAGACCACTGTTCCATAACCTGTCCGTCTGCTCTGAGGCGGAGGACAGACATCGCCAAAAATCAACCCAATCCAATACGATCGGGTTGATTGACACCCCCTGCTGGAGGCCGATTGGCCTTGAATCTGCAGGGGGCGGCGTTGCACCAGCAGTTCACCAGAAAGCTGTTCGAGCCGCATGCTAAAAGATAGGACTAGGGAACATCTCAACGATATACAGGCAGATCAACCAAAAACAAGAGTAGGAAAACATTTTGCAACACATCCAAATCCTACAAGAGCATTTCAGATACAAGCAATAGACTATATAAACATTTTACCTAAGGGAGGTAATAGATTTAGAAATTTACTACTTAAAGAGACTAAATGGATATTTTTATTGCAAACAAAGGAGCCCAATGGCATAAATGCTAGGTGGGATATTGACCTATTTTTGGGTTAAAAAATTATTATTAAAAAATTGCTATTAAAAAATATTATTGTGATAGACTATGGTTATCACTATGGAAGGGAAATTTTTACTAAAAAGCTAAATTTGACAGCTTGGTCATTAGCTTTAGTCTCGAATCCCTTATTTGTATAAATGTTGTAGCATTCTCCCACTTTCTTTTGTACATCTTAGAATCTTCCTTTGATTGGTAATCAGTCTTCTTACAAGTAATGTATTTTTCATACAAGCAATGTATTTCTCTTATGAACAACGTATTCCTATTTTGAGAAAAACACATTCCTCTTTCTTGCCTTACCAACAACTCATTGGTCCCCAGCAGAGCAGATTTTGTGGTTTTATTTATTCCGTTTTTTTATTTAAAATTTATTTTTTCTTATTTTTCTCTTTTTTTAGTATAAGATCCAATATTGCAACAGGGAATGAAATCTATGTAGCTCCTAACATGATTTATTTTATACTGCTAGAACATAGTTTTTATTTATTTATATACACAATCATTACACTATAGGCGGCTCAATAGAATCTGATAGAATACTCTCCCTAGCAACAGCTGATAATAGTCCCTGATACAATTAAAGTGAATGTAAATTTACCAGTTTTTAGGAATCAATATTAATTCATATTCAGTGTATTAGTCAAAACACATTTTTTTTTTCTAAACTATCAAAATATCACATTATATTTTAAATGAAAACTTATCTCCGTTTTCTCTTCTAGCTCCTCCCATCCATCACTTCCTTGATTTCTTCCATATAACGTATAGAGCGGTCCCACCCGCTCTATGACGTATTTGAAAGGCTCGTTCACAATGTCTTGTTTTTTTCAATATTCAATATTGTTTGCATATAGATTATATTTATATCATAGGTTTTTCACTTGCACAGCGCTATTGCTTTGAAAAGTATCTAACATTACAATTTGTGTTAGTTTTAGGAGGATAGATACTTACTTGCTATTCTCCGTGAATCCATGACGCTAATGACTGCTGTTTTTTTTATGTGCATGCTTAAATCGTGTACGCGCAGCGCTTCTAAATCAAACAGCAGTTGATTTACGCATGCGCATACAGAAAGACGCATGCGCATAAAGAAATAGTGACATCTCCGAAAAGGGGCTGGACGCCACGGGGTATGATTGACTATTAGTACACTACAGTGTCAATCAACGTTATAAACGCGGTCCAAAATGGCGGGCGGAGGAAACGAGCAAGACGATTCAGATTAAATAAGTATATAGATAAATATAATTGTACTTTTTAAAAAAACGATGAATTAAACTTAAGTTAATTTTGATTGATAAACCATTTGAGAATGTGTGATAGCATTGACTTTACATCCACTTTAATGGTTGGTTGCAAGGATCAGAGTATAGCCCATAGCGGGCAAGATATTTACATTCTACCTAACAACAGATGAGTACTATGTAAGAACATAGAATGACAGGTTAGAATTATAGATAGGATCAGACTGCTTCCTGATTGGAAGCGGCAAGAAGAGAAGGAAGTTTAAAAAGTTGGCGGTCTTATTTACAAGTTAGTCACTATTGAGAAAGCTACGGTGAAACGCGTCTAGTGACGCCCCTTCAGGAGTCGGAGGTATTTAGTACTTTGGTGTGTGTAAGTGTGTTAAAGTGTGCGCAAGAGGCACCAGGCTACTCCAACCCTAAAGTCCCTCAAATTCGGGAAAAAAGATAAGTGAAAGAATGAAAATGAGGAGAAGCGCTAAAAAAGCTAAAGGTGCTAAACAGTTTAAAAATAATTGCTATACAGACAAAATAGAAATAAATAGGATCAGTTTACTAGTTATAATTTAAAACAAACAATCACATTGATATATGTCCTAAAAAAGGAAAAAACATAGATCATTTAAGAATCGGACGTCTCTGATGTATAAAAAACACACAATAAAAACTGTTGTTGCCAATATACACCTTATCTCAGTATTATGAGGGAGAAGTCAGCATCAAAACTAAAGTCCTCAGATGATTCAAAGGAGAACCAGAGCCGGGTTAGTGTAGACCCGTTTTACCTTTAGGTGTACCGTCCGTGTATCAAGAGGCACCTCCGTGAGGCGTGTACATGTCCCATGACGTCACAAATCGGGAGGCGTCGTCTCTGTATGGGCAATCCTATTGGTCAGGATAGCTTGAAGGTGAACTATAGCGGCCGCTATAATAAAGATGGTGAACTCCGCTCTTAGTGCAGGATCGCACGCAGGGTCACAGAATAACCAGATTTCCTCTGTAGATCTAATAATAAAAGGACCATTAGTGTGTGACTTGAGACCGGCTTCAATTTAAGCGCCTGGCCCTTCACAGTGTAGTCCTCGTTTTGTCCGTGGGTAGCTGAAGAATCCTTCACTCCAAAAAAGAGAAATACAGTCCTTTTAGACAAGATGTGAAGTGTAAGGCAGCTGTAACTATCATCAACGCGTTTCTCCCTCTTACAGGGCTTTCTCAAGATGAATAAGCTCCAGTTACAGCCTCCTTTTAAACAGTGTGGACTCATAACCATTGGTCAGGTGAGATTAATTTAGGTGACAGGTGTGTTTACTAAAATTGGTCTATTGGCAACAGTACTGGCAACTAAGAAAAAATATATACATCTAAATACAATAGAAAACAAGCCACTTATATCTAGTTAAATATGAGAATGTATACAGAGATGCTAACATTTGGGGCATTTTGACGTAATTTGCAGTTAAAAAGAGTAAAGAAAATAGAAATAAAGGTTTAACTTAGGTTCAAAGATGTTTTCACAAAGTGCTGAAAGGAGGATTTTAAAGAGCGACAAAACATCCTCACTAGAGTGGTCATAAAGTGTGACTATGTGCTAAAAGTCATTATAGACTAGTGTGCTTATAGTAAAAAAATATAGGTAAAAAATTATTATTTACACTACAAACTAAGGTGAAAATTTTTTATATATATATGACTGCATTTTTCTGCCGTAATGAGAAATAATGTACATTATTTCTCATTACGGCAGAAAAATGCAGTCATATATATATAAAAAATTTTCACCTTAGTTTGTAGTGTAAATAATACATTATTTCTCATTACGGCAGAAAAATGCAGTCATATATATATAAAAAATTTTCACCTTAGTTTGTAGTGTAAATAATAATTTTTTTTAGCTCCTCCCATCCATCACTTCCTTGATTTCTTCCATATAACGTATAGAGCGGTCCCACCCGCTCTATGACGTATTTGAAAGGCTCGTTCACAATGTCTTGTTTTTTTCAATATTCAATATTGTTTGCATATAGATTATATTTATATCATAGGTTTTTCACTTGCACAGCGCTATTGCTTTGAAAAGTATCTAACATTACAATTTGTGTTAGTTTTAGGAGGATAGATACTTACTTGCTATTCTCCGTGAATCCATGACGCTAATGACTGCTGTTTTTTTTATGTGCATGCTTAAATCGTGTACGCGCAGCGCTTCTAAATCAAACAGCAGTTGATTTACGCATGCGCATACAGAAAGACGCATGCGCATAAAGAAATAGTGACATCTCCGAAAAGGGGCTGGACGCCACGGGGTATGATTGACTATTAGTACACTACAGTGTCAATCAACGTTATAAACGCGGTCCAAAATGGCGGGCGGAGGAAACGAGCAAGACGATTCAGATTAAATAAGTATATAGATAAATATAATTGTACTTTTTAAAAAAACGATGAATTAAACTTAAGTTAATTTTGATTGATAAACCATTTGAGAATGTGTGATAGCATTGACTTTACATCCACTTTAATGGTTGGTTGCAAGGATCAGAGTATAGCCCATAGCGGGCAAGATATTTACATTCTACCTAACAACAGATGAGTACTATGTAAGAACATAGAATGACAGGTTAGAATTATAGATAGGATCAGACTGCTTCCTGATTGGAAGCGGCAAGAAGAGAAGGAAGTTTAAAAAGTTGGCGGTCTTTTTTATATATATATGACTGCATTTTTCTGCCGTAATGAGAAATAATGTAGGTGCTTGCAATGACACAGTTAAGCTAATCGAGTTTAAAAATAGTGAACAATATTAAACTATGAATGAGTAGCAAAAATAGAAGTTGAAAATTATATACCCCATAAAACTAAGAATATAGTTACCAAAAAAATATTGTGAGGTTAATTAGAAACTATTAGAAATAGGATAGTGCAAAGTCGTACTAAACCAAAATTAGTCTAAAACGAAAGGTGAGATGTCGAGTTCAGAGTTCAGACCAGCTGGATGTAAAGTGTTGTATTTGTATATGTACTCTGCTTCTTTTATACATAGTAATTTATCTATGTTCCCTCCTCTCCAGTGACACTTAATGTGTTGTATTCCCCAGAAAGTTAAATCCTTTGTCTGCCCTTTATGTACTTCTTTAAAATGTTTGTAGAGTCTAGTATCTTCTCTTTCTTTCTCTATACACAACAGGTGCTCCCTGATCCTATCCTTTAACGTCCTTTTTGTTTCTCCAAAGTATATCAAATTGCAAGAACATTGGAGTACATAAATGACCCCTTTTGTCGTGCATCTTATAAGTTCTTTTATTTGAAATACATCACCTTTAGGTGGAATTATTAAAGAATTTTTCTTACAGCTATGCTGGCAAGCCTTGCATGTATAACAGGGGAAAAAACCTGCCACTTTCTTTCCTGCAATATCTAATTGTGTGTTTAGACTATTTTTTTCTTGAAAAGTACTAGGGACTAGTATTTGTTTTAAATTTCTTGATTTTCTAAACACTAATCTTGGTCTATCAGTCAAATTCTTCCCTATGTATATATGTAAGAGTATATCTTTCATATTACACAATAATTATTTTTCGTTTGATAAAATCTTCTATCTCCAGGTTGAGGGGACCGCCATGGGCACGAGGTTTGCACCAAGTTATGCCAATCTATTTGTAGGCCACTGGGAAGAAAATTTCTTCATGGAGAGTGGCTTTGGTGCAAACCTCGTGCTCTATGGCAGATATATAGACGATATGCTGATGATTTGGAGGGGCTCCGAAATGGAGCTGAATAACATGCTCACGAACATGAATACCAATGATAAAGGCCTAAAATTTACATCTAATTATAGTCAAGAAAAAGTTACTTTCCTTGACCTAGAGATCATGGTGATAAATGACTCTATTGAGACAAGAACACACTTTAAGGATGTAGATTCTAACAGCTTTATACATTCAGATAGTTGTCACCTTCAACGGTGGAAGGAAAATATCCCTGTAGGTCAAGCTTTAAGGATACGTAAGAACTGCTCTAGACTAATGGACTTTGAGGAGCAAATAGGGACACTAATGGAGAAATTTAAGGATAGGGGCTATGATGAGGAGCTAGTCCAAAGTGCTACTAGTAGAGCTAGATCATCTAATAGGAAAACACTGCTCACCTATAAAGAAAAAGACAATCTTAACGAAAAAGATACTATTGATACACCATTTATCACTGATTACAGTAATGATCATGGTACTGTAAGAAAAATTCTTAATAAACACTGGCACATCCTACAAGCAGACCCCATCATAGGGAAGAATTTGACTGATAGACCAATATTAGTGTTTAGAAAATCAAGAAATTTAAAACAAATACTAGTCCCTAGTACTTTTCAAGAAAAAAATAGTCTAAACACACAATTAGATATTGCAGGAAAGAAAGTGGCAGGTTTTTCCCCTGTTATACATGCAAGGCTTGCCAGCATAGCTGTAAGAAAAATTCTTTAATAATTCCACCTAAAGGTGATGTATTTCAAATAAAAGAACTTATAAGATGCACGACAAAAGGGGTCATTTATGTACTCCAATGTTCTTGCAATTTGATATACTTTGGAGAAACAAAAAGGACGTTAAAGGATAGGATCAGGGAGCACCTGTTGTGTATAGAGAAAGAAAGAGAAGATACTAGACTCTACAAACATTTTAAAGAAGTACATAAAGGGCAGACAAAGGATTTAACTTTCTGGGGAATACAACACATTAAGTGTCACTGGAGAGGAGGGAACATAGATAAATTACTATGTATAAAAGAAGCAGAGTACATATACAAATACAACACTTTACATCCAGCTGGTCTGAACTCTGAACTCGACATCTCACCTTTCATTTTAGACTAATTTTGGTTTAGTACGACTTTGCACTATCCTATTTCTAATAGTTTCTAATTAACCTCACAATATTTTTTTGGTAACTATATTCTTAGTTTTATGGGGTATATAATTTTCAACTTCTATTTTTGCTACTCATTCATAGTTTAATATTGTTCACTATTTTTAAACTCGATTAGCTTAACTGTGTCATTGCAAGCACCTACATTATTTCTCATTACGGCAGAAAAATGCAGTCATATATATATAAAAAATTTTCACCTTAGTTTGTAGTGTAAATAATAATTTTTTACCTATATTTTTTTACTATAAGCACACTAGTCTATAATGACTTTTAGCACATAGTCACACTTTATGACCACTCTAGTGAGGATGTTTTGTCGCTCTTTAAAATCCTCCTTTCAGCACTTTGTGAAAACATCTTTGAACCTAAGTTAAACCTTTATTTCTATTTTCTTTACTCTTTTTAACTGCAAATTACGTCAAAATGCCCCAAATGTTAGCATCTCTGTATACATTCTCATATTTAACTAGATATAAGTGGCTTGTTTTCTATTGTATTTAGATGTATATATTTTTTCTTAGTTGCCAGTACTGTTGCCAATAGACCAATTTTAGTAAACACACCTGTCACCTAAATTAATCTCACCTGACCAATGGTTATGAGTCCACACTGTTTAAAAGGAGGCTGTAACTGGAGCTAATTCATCTTGAGAAAGCCCTGTAAGAGGGAGAAACGCGTTGATGATAGTTACAGCTGCCTTACACTTCACATCTTGTCTAAAAGGACTGTATTTCTCTTTTTTGGAGTGAAGGATTCTTCAGCTACCCACGGACAAAACGAGGACTACACTGTGAAGGGCCAAGCGCTTAAATTGAAGCCGGTCTCAAGTCACACACTAATGGTCCTTTTATTATTAGATCTACAGAGGAAATCTGGTTATTCTGTGACCCTGCGTGCGATCCTGCACTAAGAGCGGAGTTCACCATCTTTATTATAGCGGCCGCTATAGTTCACCTTCAAGCTATCCTGACCAATAGGATTGCCCATACAGAGACGACGCCTCCCGATTTGTGACGTCACGGGACATGTACACGCCTCACGGAGGTGCCTCTTGATACACGGACGGTACACCTAAAGGTAAAACGGGTCTACACTAACCCGGCTCTGGTTCTCCTTTGAATCATCTGAGGACTTTAGTTTTGATGCTGACTTCTCCCTCATAATACTGAGATAAGGTGTATATTGGCAACAACAGTTTTTATTGTGTGTTTTTTATACATCGGAGACGTCCGATTCTTAAATGATCTATGTTTTTTCCTTTTTTAGGACATATATCAATGTGATTGTTTGTTTTAAATTATAACAAGTAAACTGATCCTATTTATTTCTATTTTGTCTGCATAGCAATTATTTTTTAACTGTTTAGCACCTTTAGCTTTTTTAGCGCTTCTCCTCATTTTCATTCTTTCACTTATTTAGTACTTTGTTTGTCAAAGTCAGTAAGAATTCTTCTCCAGGTCTGTACAATTATATACTTTTACACAAGTTTTTGCTAATAAAAGCTTTATAGTTTTATACAAACATAACTGGAAAAGTGAAGAATCTCTTTATTTTGAAACCTGTCACAGTTACTATTTTTTGCTACAAGTATTTGACTACAAGTGTTGCTTATATATACTTTGTGACCATTTGCGGTATAACAACTCATACAGGTTTCATATTGTCAACCTTTTATTGTTTAAATGCACTTTTTCGCCCACATCTTTTTTCATTAATTCTAATATGTATCGAGAGACAATTCTGAGGATTTGGTTACATAAGTCTCAGAGTTGTGAGTTCTACTAAACAGCTGATACAAAGTTAATATCCGGGAAACTGTTTCGGTACGTAAGTTACTTGGTGAACACAGGATTTGCATGCAAAGTTACAGTCCAAAGGCAGTAGCGAGACAAACTTACTCGGTAAGTACTTACTCGAGGTACTGGAAGGAATGCTGTCACTTCGGCTCCTCTCACTGAGAATTGTTTGACCGCGAAGCTCCGGACTTGCAAGGGGCGGTCTCTAGAGCTTTGATTCATGCGGCAGATGCAGAGCGACACTAATCTGATGGAGCAGTGTCAGGAACAAGGCTGGTAGCTGTAGTGAGGCTGCTCAATAGTTTCCCAAGGCTTGGGGTGGATTCGCAATAACAAGCAATGACATAACAGCCTCAAGCCATTATAAAGGAGAGAGACCCAACCCTCATTTAAAGTAACAGGCTCAATTATAAGACAGATGAGGGGAATGTATGGACACATATATGACAGAATCTTTCATATGATGTTTTCTAACTTATATCTTGAAAGTGAACAGTTGTAACATATTTCATTTTGTGTTTTTATTACAGACATTGAACAGGGCACACAAACTGAGCCCTTTATTCCCAATTTAATAGGCAACCTAAGGCAGGCACTGGAAAATGTGGTGGAGGCTGTGCACCAAATCCAGCAAAACCTTAAAACATTGTTAATGTTTTTATTATACCTTTATATTTGTTATTTTTAAAAAAAATTAAAAAAGTTTTATAAATAATAAAAATGTTGGACACACTCTGGGCTTCCGGTGGAGGAGGAGCTACACAGGTGTGCTGCACAGGTGTAGCCCAAGCAATAGCTCCAGTCCCATACCTGCTGGCGGTAAATCTCTATGCGCCCAGCCCCCAGCCTCTGACTCTGGGCTGATGCATTTGCGTGGACAACCAAGTAAATCTGCTCCGGAACCCATGCTAGTGGCCTATCATCCCACTGGCCTTTGCTACCTCCATCTATCTGGACTTTTTTTTTTCACACGAAATATAAAATATCCATCATACCTGCTCTTTTCTTGGGCCTGAACTTTGTTGATACATTCAAACCCACCCTGGTTTCTGGGACCGTGCCTCTCCACTAAAGAATACCTGCACTGTTACTACAGGGCAAACCCCCCCCTGTGCGCCAGCCACCCCATGACAAACCAACTTTAAACTGCCGGCTAACTTTGCCTCTAAAGACGCCGCACTGTGGCAACTCTGCTGGTGGTTTTTCCTCTACTATTGCAAACGTGTGATTGCCGCATTGATGCGGCCCTACTAACACTCTACCTTTCCATCTGATCCACCGCTGCGGTCTCCCCGCTATCCTGCTGATTCACGGATCTGCCTGCTGCTGTGTTGCGGCCCCGCTGGTGCTCTGCTTCCACACCCTGCACCTCTGTGACCCTTCTGACGGCCCGTGGAACGGCTCTTCCTTGCTCCTCCCTCCCCCACCAGTGCTGCGTGGGAGGGAACAGGGCTCAAGCACAGAGCAGGACTTCGGTCCGGGGGCACCCCCTACAGACTGCCTTGCTGCACAGGCTGGTGCTGCTGCCTCCCCCGGTCCCGACGATCTGAGAGGGGGACCGACGCCGCCCACTGGACTAGCCGGAGCAGAGGAGGAGATACAGCAGTCCCTGCTTTGGAATCGAGCTGCTTGCCGGAGTATCTGAGTAGACGACGGACTCCCGGGGTGGCTGGATAACGCGCGGAAGGGGGGGGGTAAGCTGCTAAACAGGCACCTCAGAGCAGATACACCTTGTGTTCTCTTCTTTTTTCTTATATATATTGCCAGTGCCACCCGAAGGAAATGTATATATAAGGACTGACAGGGTTTGACCCTGAAAACGATAAAGGAGCAAGAAGCTCTTAAAAAGTACCTGCGGACTTAAATGGGACTCTTACTACTCTGAAAATTTACACATATTTATAACTGTTTAAATAACTGCACAGAGTTAAATCTTACTGCACTATAAGAGTTGATGTTATATAGACGGGTGGAATAGATTAAGGCTTCAAACAGGCAGAAGCTACAAGTCTGTAAAAACCTCCAGGGTTATTCTGGTCACTCCTTTTTGAAAGGGGGGATAGTGTTGAAAGTATATGTCGAATATTGCACTCTAGTTTATGGCTGCAAATATTAGTATCTAGGATCACTACACAGTAGGCTAAACAGCCACAGGTAACCTAGAAACACATGACCTGAAACGATCCCCCTATCTCACTCCTGTACACCATAGTCTAGACTCCCCAGAGTTGTGGCCATACATATAAAAACAAACTCTGGCCAACTGGCTGCACCTACTTCTGAGTTTTCTTTTTCCTCTGATATCCCTGCTCCGAATTATAAGAATGCAGATTTAATGTTGAATGCTGTATGCTGAGCATCTTCTGGGGCTCTTTTTCTTTCACTGCAGCTCTTGTCACACAAGAGCTGCCCAGGTTTCAAGTTTCTGGTGTCACTTATCAGGACCATATGGTCATGTCTGGTAAAATTTTTCAATTGATCTAAAAAACAATCCGAAAATTTACACATATCTATAACTGTTTAAATAACTGCACAGAGTTAAATCTTACTGCACTATAAGAGTTGATGCTATATAGACGGATGGAATAGATTAAGGCTTCAAACAGGCAGAAGCTACAAGTCTGTAAAAACCTCCAGGGTTATTCTGGTCACTTCTTTTTGAAAGGGGGGATAGTGTTGAAAGTATATGTCGAATGCTGCACTTTAGTTCATGGCTGCAAATATTAGTATCTAGGATCACTACACAGTAGGTTAAACAGCCACAGGTAACCTAGAAACACATGACCTGAAACGACCCCCCTATCTCACTCCTGTACACCATAGTCTAGACTCCCCAGAGCTGTGGTCATACATATAAAAACAAACTCCGGCCAACTGGCTGCACCTACTTCTGAGATTTCTTTTTCCTTTGATATCCCTGCTCTGAATTTTAAGAATGCAGATTTAATGTTTAATGCTATATGCTGAGCATCTTCTGGGGCTCTTTTTCTTTCACTGCAGCTCTTGTCACACAAGAGCTGCTCAGGTTTCAAGTTTCTGGTGCCACCTATCTGGACCATATGGTCATGTCTGGTAAAATTTTTCAACTGATCTAAAAAACAATTCCTATCTAACAACAGTTTAGAGTTTCAGATCTTGAAGATCTTACCACATCACATAACACCAACTTAGATTCAACCAAACACTCCCTAAATGCAATCCAGGCCAAACTTGAAGATATCGAGAACCGTGCCCGCAGAAATAATATACGCCTGATAGGGATACCCGAGGATAAAAGATATGAGGATCTAAACTCCTTTATTTCTGAGCATTTACCTCAGCTTCTCAAACTCCCACCTAACTACCCACCGATAGTAGTAGAGAGGGCTCATAGGCTTGATAGACCCTGGATGGATAATAAAGGAAATCATAGACCTAGACCAGTAATCGCAAAACTCTTGAATTTTCAAGATAAGGCTACCCTGATGCAATTCTATCGTAAGAATCAGCCTATCACTATTGGAGAATCGAAAATTCTCCTTTTTCAAGATTTCTCAGCCGAAACATCATCCAAAAGGAGGGTGTTAGCCCCTATGTGCACAAAACTGATCCAACAGGGCTACCAAGCCACCATAATCTATCCTGCAAAACTTAAAATCAAAGAAGCTGAGAATACATTTATTTTCAATACTCTTCAAGAAGTAGAACAACATCTGAAAGACTCCAACACTCTAGGCACATTTCCACCAGGTTGAAAGGGGAAGAGAGAGGAAGAAGGGGGAAAGGGTTTTTTTTTTCTCGTTGATTTTTCTATTCTCTTCCTTTTCCTCTCTACTTTTCTTTATCATGAGCAGGACTCCCTGTTTCAGGAAAGTAACGATAGATGGGGCCTCAAGCCCTCCTGGTTTCCCCCCCCCCCCCCCCCCCCTTTTTTTTTTTTTTTTCCTTTCCTTCCTCTATTTCCTTCCCCCCCCCCGCCCGCGCCGGTCACACCTGGACTCGGTCACACCACCCAGCTAAAAACCTATGGCCAACTTTAAACTAGTCTCATGGAACGTGGGTGGGATCTCCACTCCAATTAAAAGGAAGGCCATTTTAACGCACCTGAGGAAATTAGGGGCTGATATAGCATTTCTGCAGGAAACGCATCTAACAACAGAAGAATCCCAGAAGCTTAAATACACATGGGTAAAAGAAATCTTTTTTTCCCCGGGAGAGCGAAGGAAACGAGGGGTGGCGATTCTGATTGGGAAGAAAATTGACCAAGCAGTTACTTACAGCGACATAGACCCAGATGGGAGATTTGTAATAATTAAACTTAAAATCCATAAAACAATTTATACACTATGCAATGTCTATGCCCCTAACAAATTAGACCCCAGTTTCTGGCACAAGATTCAGGCCAAAATTCTCTCTGTTCAGGAGGGACACCTAATACTAGGAGGTGATTTCAATATGTCTCCACAGTGCCCATTGGACAGACTTAGAACCTCTGGTAAGCTGCCTAAACAAAAACGGGATAACTTAGAAGCTAAATTAATAAAATCAATCATGCACAACCTAGCAATAAGAGATATCTGGAGGCTTCAAAACCCAGATGCCAGAGATTTCACCTGTCTGTCCAAGGCGCACAAAACAATGTCTAGAATCGATCTTTTTCTCATCAGCGACAGAATAAGGCTGACAGAAGCAAAGGCAGGCTTGTCTCCTATTTTTTTATCAGATCATGGCCCCATTTTGCTTGAGCTACTAACTAGTTGCTATAATAAGAAACCAACACGCTTTTTATTTCCTTCCTTTCTCGCGAATGATCTGAAGTTTAAGAACTGGCTTAAACTCAAATTTGCGGACTACCTGGATCATAACCAAGACTACATAGACTCGCCCCTGCTTTTCTGGGAGGCTGCTAAGGCAGTCCTCCGGGGCGAAATCATAGCCTATAGCGCGGAAAGACTTAGGAAAATACGACAAAGGGAGAAAGAAATTACTAGCTCAGTGATCAATTCATATAACTCTTATTTACTTGAAAAATCACCTAGATATTGGGCGAAATATATTCGGGCTAAAAATACAAGAGACACATTTACAATCTTCCAGGAAACGCAGAGGGATCTTAGACTCCAAGCCAGAATCTATAGATTTGGTAACAAATCTGGCAAATTACTGGCAAATCTGGTAAAAAGGGAAAATAAAACATCTCTCATTGAAAAGATTCAAGAGGATGGTATTCTTCTTGACAACCCAGAAGCAATAGCGAAAGCTTTCACGAGCTATTATCAGAATCTCTACCTAAGCAGAGGCTCAGATACTTCTCAGGCATCCCAATTCTGGAGTCGAGTAACCTGCCCAAAAATATCAATGGAATTAATTAATTCCCTAAACACACCAATCACTGAATCAGAGATAAATAAAACAATTGTAGATCTTGCCAATAATAAATCACCCGGACCAGACGGTCTCCCAAACGAGTTCTACAAAATTCTGAACTCTGAGATTACTCCCTACCTCAACAATTTATTTAACAGTATGTATATCAAAGGCAATCAGGTGGCCGCCTCTTTCTCTTCATCTAATACTGTTCTAATTTTGAAGGGAGGGAAAGATCCCTCCCTCAAAGAATCTTATAGGCCTATAGCTCTCCTGAACGGAGACTACAAGATATTCTGCTCTATCCTGGCTGAACGTCTCCAAGCACCACTTGCCACGGTGATACATCCGGATCAGGCAGGCTTTCTGAGGGGGCGAAACTCCTCAGCTAAAATCAGAGAAGCTATACTTACTACGGAGTATTTCAGGAAACTGGAAGTACTTGAGGGAGGGGGGGAGGGGGTGGCACCCGACCTGGCTATTCTTTCGATCGATGCAGAGAAAGCATTCGATTCGATACATTTCGATCATCTCTTTTCATCTTTGACAAATTTTGGTTTCAAAGGTAAATTTCTTGAATTCATTATGAATTTATATAAAGAACCACACACTACCTTGATTGTCAATTCTATAGCCTCTTCACAGATAACTCTTGGAAGGGGAACGCGCCAGGGGTGCCCCCTCTCTCCTCTTCTCTTTGACATCTCAATCGAACCACTAGCAATTATGGTTAGGCAACAACTTCCAGGCATCAAGATAGGGAAGCAAGTTATAAAAATCGCTTTATATGCAGACGATCTTTTGTTATACCTTTCAAATACTAAATCCAGCATCCCCAAATTGTTAAACATTACTACTCAATTTGGGTCTTTCTCGGGATACAGGATTAACGAAGTAAAATCAGAATTACTATGGTTGAGACAAAATAAAGATTCTCTTCACGATATCCCTTTCTCTGTCTCTAAAACATCTCTTAAATATCTTGGAATCTTAATCCCCTCATCCCAGGGGGACTTATACAATCTTAATTTCTCTCCGATTTTTGAAATGATCAGGGAAAAACTCAAAAATTGGCAATCCCTTCCGCTATCCTTATCCGGACGGATTGCTCTGTTTAAAATGATCTTGCTCCCAAAACCCCTCTACCTTCTCCAGAACGTCCCAGTAATTCTCTTGGAGAAAGACATACGCTCCTTAAATGGCTCACTTAGCAAATTCCTCTGGCAGGAAAAAAGACCTCGGATATCCTTAAATAAACTTTTTCTATCAAAGGAGAGTGCTGGTCTTGCACTGCCAGACATTCGATCCTATAATTACGCTTTTTTAGCCCGCGTGGTGGCCGACTGGCTATCCCAGAGTAATTATATTACGAATCAGCCCCTGGAAGAGAACATGTGTAGTCCATATCAGCTGATAGCGCTGGCCCATTGCCCACTAAAAGACCTACCAGGCAGAATCAAAAGATTCAAATCTGTCTCTAATCCACTAAGGGCCTGGTGGAAAATAAGTAATCTACTATCTCTAAACGGAAAAATTTCTCATTATCTTCCAATACAGGGAAATCCGAAATTCCCCGCAGGAGTTAGTTCGGGAACTTTTGGGAAATGGCAAGACCTAGGTTTAAGTAGGGTAATACAACTTTGGGATCTAGAAAGGAACATTGTCAAATCCTTTGACAAGCTAAAAGGAGAGTTTCACATCAACAATAAGGAATTTTTTGCATTCCTACAAGTTAGACATTTCTTACTCGAACTAGTGAACGAGGTAGGATGGAGCTGGAATATGGGAAAACTGGAAGGCTGGATCACTTTGTTTAAGAACGGCATTAGGTCTATTTCCCCATGCTATCAGCTGCTTAAATCAGCCAAAGGCGCTGTAGAGCTAGAGAAAATCACTGTTTTATGGAACAGGCTACTACCACAATCTACTATTGATACAAAAATTATCCAAAACTCAATATGCAAAGTGGCTCAGGTCTCTCTTTCAGCCACATGGCGCGAGATGCACATTAAACTTCTTCATAATGTATACTTCACCCCCAAAAAAGGCGATAAAATTCATTATTCCAGCTTTAACAAATGTCCAAAGTGTTCACTCCCCGCAGCGGACGTAATACACATGATCTGGAGCTGCCCCAGAATAAGATACCTTTGGTATAAATTAGAGTTCTGGATTAACAAAACCCTTAGGATCTCCCACCCGGGTCTCACACAGCTGATGATTGTTTTTGGTCACGGGGAACACAATTCAGAGAATAAACTGATACTTTTATCTATCTTAGCAACTAGATACCTTATCTTCAAAAAATGGAAGACGAGGGCAGTACCATCTATCTCAGAGATAAAGAACTGTCTGAAAAAACAATGTCTCTTAGAACAAAGGGACACCAATCTAGATAATGACTTAGACATTAGAAAATTCTTTAGTAAATGGTCTGCCTTCATCAAGTCACTACAAGACACAGAAATACGTGACCTCATATTCCCCTTCAGGAACTCGGAACTGGTTCTTCTGGGTGTTTGGTAGAGATCTGAAGGTGCTCTGACGCGGGCGGGGTTCTTTTTATATCCCTATATCCCTTTTCTTCTTTTTTTCCTACCTCCTTCCTTCCCCATTTTTTTTCTTTTTTTTTTTTTTCTTTTTTTTTTCTTTTTTTTCCTTGTCTTTTGCTTATTTTGTTTTATTCTGTTTTGTTCTAATTTTTTTTTCTTTTTTTCTTCTCCTTTTTTGTTTCTTTAATCAGCATAAATAAAATAGAAAAGATTCCAGCTTAGTGCACAAATTTTTGCTGTGGGAACCAACTTAATAAGATAAAATGAAGTTATTGTTTTAAACTATTTTTGAGGTTCTCCGAAATGTGATTTACCTGGCCCTGCGTGGCACAAAGAGGTTGACTTTATTTTTGACTGTACACTCTGCTGGATTTAAATAAATATTTAAAAAAAAAAAATAATAAAAATGTTATATTAATAATATCATGTTGTTGCTACATTTTTAAAAATATTATCTTAAAGGGACATGAAAATGAAATATATGTTTAATCATCTATAGATAGCATGAAATGTTGTTTATTATTATTTTGGTAGATATATTAAATTTGAAAAACTTTTATGGATATATCCTTTGATGGGTAGCATATCTATATAAACTATATAGCTGCAGAATTATGACTACATATGGATGACTCATGTGATTCGCATTGTCTATCTGCATAATGAAATAACATATCAGTGTGATGTTCCTAAGATATTAAATGTTGATTTTTGTAATAGAATAATTAATTGAATAATAATTCACATTACATGTTGTTTTTAACTATAGTATAGATCCAATTAATAATATATTTTCTATTTCTATAATTAGTCATATGAATAAATAATGAGATATGAAGGTCAACGTTGATTTAATTAAAACATTACAATGTTGAGGAACATGTTTAAAAAATTTACAAATAGACATAACAGATATATATATATACAAGCGTACATACATATATAAATACTGTATTTTTCGCTCCATAAGACGCACTTTTTTCCCTTTCAAAAGTAAGGGGAAATGTCTGTGCGTCTTATGGAGCGAATGTGACTGATAAAAAAAATATTCTCTCATATGCACCCGGCCGCGCATTGATTTTAATGACCCTGCGCACTTGTTAATTATTCCCGCGCACCAAATGGGGGTTGTTTAGCCTGGAGCCCTCAGGAACACTAGGATATTTTGACAGTTAGTTAACAAAAGTTTACAAGCTGAGAGTGTATGCGTTGCGCCTCACCTCGGACATCGCACCTACAAAGCAGGAGAGCCTGTACAGTCACACTATAATAATATGGAATAATGGAAACTTTAGGACAAATACCCATTATTATATATTATTATTGTGTGACTGTACAGACTTGTCCTGCTTTGTAAGTGCGATATTCGAGGTGAGGTGCCACACATGCACTGTCAGCTTGTGCAAAAACCCTGAGACCGTTTCTCCGCTGACTAAACTTGCAACCAGAACCAGATGATTGCGCTCGCTGCGTCACCGTATTCATGAGGAATGCATATATTTCTGTGGTGACATCATTTTGCGCATACGCAAATCACAGTCAATAGGGTAGGAAATCTCAACAGAACACCGGGGGCGCTGAGAGCGGGAAATCTGGAGGTGGAGGATGGTGCTGCATGAGCGAAAATGATATTTTCAATGTGGCTGCACAGTGCATAAACCGTTAAGTTCGATATCTGTGCCACATGATGTTTGGTACTTCAGAAAGGTATGAGAGCAGGGATCTGGAGGCCATAAGAACCGGTACGCCCAGGGTTGCACACAGGGGCCAACAGCAGCACTGAGCCAATCATGTGAAAATTACCCCTCCAGGGCAAGCTACTGAAGTGTTGAGAGGAGGTGGGTGCACAGGCATTGGTAAACAGTATATGCTGTATAGTTGTGACATGATGTGCCACTGCCTAGGTATGATCATGTTGGTCGCTGTATCAAACTGCATAACGCTGTTTATCAGTATTTATCAGTAGGTTGTATACTGCTTATTGCTTAATGATCAGTAGGTTGTATGCTGCTTAATGACCAGTTAGGTTGTATGCTGCTTAATGACCAGTTAGGTTGTATGCTGCTTAATGACCAGTTAGGTTGTATGCTGCTTAATGACCAGTAGGCTGTATGTTACTTAATGACCAGTAGGTTGTATGCTGCTTAATGATCAGTAGGTTGTATGCTGCTTAATGACCAAGGAAAATATCCTATATACTCCCACAGCTTTAGTCACTGATAACATTGCTAACTGTTTGCCTTTAGGGTCTGCCTGCTGAATCTGATTACACTAAAGCAGTGATGGGCAATGAAATCCAACATCTTCTTAAATAATTCATACAATTTTAAGAAATTTTATAATTTACTTGTACTCTAAAATTTACTCCATTCTCTTCTTGGTATCCTTTGTTGAAAGTAGGTAGACTCAGGAGTGTGGGCATTTTTTTCTTGTTTTCCTCCTCTAAAAACTAGGTGCGTCTTATGGTCAGGTGCGTCTTATGGAGCGAAAAATACGGTAGATCAATCTACATAATTAGATATAAATACTTATCTCTCTCTCTTCTGTCTCTCTCTCTTTCTCTCTCTTCTCTCTCTCTCTCTCTCTCGATATATATAAATATATAAATTATTTATATATCTATAAATATTTATCTATCTATACTTAGAGAGAGAATATTTATCTCTCTCTCAATATCTATATATAGATATCTATATTTATATCTAAAACACAAAAAAACCAGCACTCACTAGCAGATTCACAGCAATGTTTAAAAGCAAAACTGGGGGAAGTCAGTTACATTTGGCGCCAAAGGATCAAGCCCAGGACCACGACAAGGTCTCCCCCTTCCTGGGACCCTAAACCAGCACCCACACAATGCATACTTCCAAACAAACCAACTGGGAACCTCCCAGGGTGACACAGGCTTTTGTAACCTCCCCTATGTAAATACAAAACACAGGAATGGACCGCACTCACAGACTGGACTGGGTACACATCCTAAGCCACTGTTAACTCCACAGCCCTGAACACTGACAGACAGCTGCAAAGTTCCCAGCAACCCAGGCAGTTAACCCCAGAGCAACCTGGGTGTCAGGTCCGCAGGGGAGCATTACAAACATTAACACAAAAAACAAAAAACCCAGCACTCACTAGCAGATTCACAGCAATGTTTAAAAGCAAAACTGGGGGAAGTCAGTTACATTTGGCGCCAAAGGATCAAGCCCAGGACCACAACAAGATCTCCCCCTTCCTGGGACCCTAAACCAGCACCCACACAATGCATACTTCCAAACAAACCAACTGGGAACCTCCCAGGATGACACAGGCTTTTGTAACCTCCCCTATGTAAATACAAAACACAGGAATGGACCGCACTCACAGACTGGACTGGGTACACATCCTAAGCCACTGTTAACTCCACTGCCCTGAACACTGACAGACAGCTGCAAAGTTCCCAGCAACCCAGACAGTTAATCCCAGAGTAACCTGGGTGTCAGGTCCGCAGGGGAGCATTACAAACATTAAGACAAAACACAAAAAACCCAGCACTCACTAGCAGATTCACAGCAATGTTTAAAAGCAAAACTGGGGAATTATTCTAGAATAAAAATGTTTAAAAAATTAGATAAGCAGGGAAATGTGCGACGTTGAATAATAAGTTATTAAAAGTTCCCTGCTCTTTCCGATGCTCATCGCGCCGTACTTCACACGTGTGTTTCTGAAGACTTTTTTGATCATTTTGGAGATCATAATGATATTCGCATCCGCGATGTTTGGCGAAGTTTGGCGAGCGTATTGACACCCGCGAATGCAACATAGTTGATAAATAGGCCTCGTGGTCTTAATAAAACTTCCCCCTTAAAAAAAAGTTCTTAATATCATATTAAGTTGCTCTGTGACAAATTTTGCTGTCACAGTATTTACAAATTGGTTAAAACTAGGTTTTTTCTTGGATTTCCAGGATGAAAATTATAAAATTAATAAATCTTTTGCTAACAGTTTTCTATTGGCCTTCCATTAAGAAGATAATATCCTCTTTCTTTAGAGACATTGGGTGTTTAATCTTTGTTAGCCAAAAAGAAATTTTAATCCAAAAATCCCTCACTTTTGGACAGAACCAAATACAATGTAGAAGGTTTGCCATAGGGTAATTACATTTATGACACGAAGCACTTGAATGTTACCTTCCCTGCTCTATTAATACTCTTTTTAATTGTCAAATTATTAATTATGCTACAATCCTCTATCCAGTTTTGAGACAGTTTATCAAGATTCCCAATACCTTCTTTCTCCATTAATAACCCATACCAAAGAGAAATGGAATAAAAACCAGCCTTAAACAACGTTTTGTTTTCATTAGTTAAATAAATAATTTAGTTTCAGCAAATTAGTTTCGTTAAGTTACATCGTTTTTCAGATCCATTCGTTATTTCGGATCCGTTCGTTATTTCTGATCCATTCTTTATTCATATTCATTATTCTATTCTAAAGTTGACAATAGAATAATAAATATGAATAAAGAATGGAACTGAAATAACGAATTCACCGACATCACCGACATTAACTAAACCTATTAAACCCTAAACCGCCACCACCCCCACATCACCAACACTAAATAAACATATTAACCCCTAAACCACCACCTCCCACATCGCCAACACTAACTAAACCTATTAACCTCTAAATCGCCATTCCCCGACATCACCGACACTAACTAAACCTATTAAACTCTAAACCGCCGCCCCCCACATCTCCAACACTAACTAACCCTATTAACCGCTAAATCGCTGTTCCCCCGACATCACTGAAACTAACTAAACCTATTAACCTCTAAACCGTGGTTCCCCGACATCGCCAACACTAACTAAACCTATTAACCCCTAAACCGATGCCTCCCTATATGGCCAACACTAACTAAAACCAATTAACCTCTAAACCTCTGCCCCCCCACATCGCCAACACTAACTAAACCTATTAACCTCTAAACTGCCACCACCCCACATCGCCAAAACTAAATAAACCAATTAACCCCTAAACCGTTGTCCCCCCACATCGCAAACACTAAATAAAATAATTAACCTCTAAATTCAACTATTAACCCTTAAACCTAACATCCCCTAACTTTGACATAATTAAAATACACCTAAAGTAAAGTTACAATTATTAACTACCTATTTAAAAATAAATACACCTGTGAAATAAAAATAAAACCTAAGCTTAAACTAAAAAAAAACAACATTACTTTAAAAAGTCTAATAATACCAAAAATAAAAAAACCTAACATTACTAAAAATAATATAACCTAACATTACTAAAAATAATATAACCTAACATTACTAAAAATAATAAACACTAAAATTACAAAAAATAAACAAAAACTACCATTACAAAAAATAACAAATGAAATTATCCAAAATAATAAAAGTTATTCCTCTTCTAATACCCCGTTAAAAAAAACAAAATACCAAAATAAAAAAAAAACCTGTAATAAACTACCAATAGCCAGAGGCGTAACTAGAAACCACAGGGCCCAGGTGCAAGAATCTAAGAAGGGCCCCCCCCCCCACACTGCCCCTCCCCCCTCCAAAAAAAGGTGAATTTAGTACATTTTTTTTAAAAAAAATTTACATTTAACACAGAAAAAAAATGTGAATCAGATTACATGTCTGCAAAAGGAGGTACCCTGTGCCCACAGTCTGTGAGATGGTCTGACCCCCTATTACTATATATATATATGACACTATTTAACCCCCCAGAACTGTATATAGTAAGTTAGTGACACAGTCTGTAATCTGCCGGTGAGATGGCTGGCCTGACCCTACCCGCCCAGTACTTTATAAAGTGACCACAGTAGTCAGTGACATGGTCCACCCCCCATACTGTATATAGTGGTACTGTATAATGACACTGTTCACCCCCTGCCCCACCAATGCTGTAGTAACAAGGTCTGTAATTTGCTGGTTCCACAAACATACACACATACACATACATGCATAAATACACACACAGTCACATACATACACACACCATGCACACAGACATAAACACCAATGGGTAAAACAGAAACACTAACCCCTGTAGTCATGTCACACTCACATGATATCAGTGCAGGCAGTGGTAGGTTAACGTTTTTTATTTTAAAAAAATTATAAAAAAATAAATATTTTTTTTTTATTTTTTTTTTTAAATCTGGGCCCCCACCCTCAGGGGCCCAGTCGCACCTGCAACCTCTGCACCCCCTGTAGTTTCGCCCCTGCCAATAGCCCTTAAAAGGGCCTTTTGTAGGGCATTGTCCTAAAGTTAACAGCTCTTTTGCCAATAAATTAAAACAAATACCCCCTAACATTACAACCCCCCAAACCCTCAAATTAAAAAAAACCCAAATCTACCCATTGCCCCGAAAAGGGTATTTGTATGGGCATTGCTCTTAAAAGGGCATTCAGCTCTTTTACAGCCCATTAAAAATAAAAAAAGCCTTAATCTAAAAAAAAACCTCACCCCAAAAATACAAAAAACGACCATTACAAAAAATAACAAACAAAATTATCCAAAATAATATAAATGATTCCTATTTTAACACCCCAAAATAAAAATCTATAATAAACTACCAATAGCCTTTAAAAGGGCCTTTTGTAGGGCATTTGTCATACCGCGCCGCTCTAGCCGTTGCTAGGGGCGCGGCGTCTCCTTCCTGCTCGTTGCCAGGGGCAGTGTCGGCTCAGGATGCGTGCAGCGCTGACGTCATCGCCGCACGCTCCTGATGCTGGTGGCTTCTCACTGGCGCGAATCCTGCCCCTATTTAAACTGCACACTAACGATCTGTCACTGCCCAAGTATAGGTGTCACTCTATGTGCTCCTGGGTGTGACAGATCGTTCTATCTAACTGGTTTACTGCTGCTGATACCTGTCTGCTTACTGACTACTCTACCTGTTTAACCCCTAAACTGCTGGACTGCTATACTGCTGCTGATCCCTACCTGCTTGCTGACTACTCTACCTGCCTAATCCCTTAAACTGCTGTATTGATCTTTGTTGCTGAACCTGCCTGATTACTGACTACTCTATCTGTTTAACCCCTAAATTGCTGGACTAATTTACTGCTGTTGATCCCTGCCTGTCAGATTACTCTGCACATTAACCCCTGCTGTTCTGGATTGTCTCTTTGTTGCCGAACCCTTCCTGCCTGACCATTCTAGTGGTGTGCCCTTGGACTGCTTTGCTGTTGTTGCTGGGGACTATCCTGCCTGTGGTGAGTGCCACCCTCCTCATCTTACTACTTTGCTCTGGGATATTCCCTATCATTCCGGCTCGATGCCGAGATAACAAGACTACTGGCCGAATTCAGTCTGATAGAGGCGTATCCCATGAGCATTACAGCAATGCCCTAGAGTTTCCAGCTCTTTTGCCAAAAAATTAAAGCAAATATCCCCTAACATTACAAACCCCCCACCCCCAAAATAAAAAAACCTAACTAAAAAAAACCTAATCTACCCATTGCCTTAAAAAAGGGCATTTGTATGAGCATTGCCCTTAAAAGGGCATTCAGCTCTTTTACAGCCTATTAATTTTTTTGCGCTCTCTCTCCCCCTCTCTTTTGCTCTCACTCTCTCTCTCTCTACCCTCACTCTTTTGTTCTCTCTCCCCCCTCTCTTTTGCTTTCTCTCTCTCTCTCCCCCCCTCTCTTTTGCTTTTTTCTCTCTCTCTCCCCCTCTCTTTTGCTCTCTCTCTCCACCCTAACTTTTGCTCTCTCACTCTCCCCCTCCCTTTTGCGCTCTCTCTCCCCCTCTCTTTTGCTCTCTCTCTCCCCCATCTCTTTAGCTTTCTCTCTCCCCCTCTCTTTTGCTCTCTCTCTTCCCCCCTCTCTTGCTCTCTCTCTCCCCCCTCTCTTTTGCTCTCTCTCCCCCTCTCTTGATCTCTTTTCCCCTCTATTTGGCACTCTCTCTCCCCCCTCTCTTTTGCTCTCACTCTCACCCTTCTCTTTTGCTCTCTCTCTCCCCCTCTATTTTGCACTCTCTCTCCCCCTTTCTTTTGCTCTCTTTCTACCCTCTCTTTTTCTTTCTCTCTCTCCCCCCCCCCCCTCTCTCTCTCTCCCCCCCCTCTCTATCTCTCTCTCTCTATCCCCCCTCTCTTGCTATCTCTCTTCCCCTCTATTTTGCTCTCTCTCCCCCCTCTCTTTTGCTCTCACTCTCACCCCTCTCTTTTGCTCTCTCTATCCCCCCTCTCTTTTGCTCTCTCCCCCTCATCTATTTTGCTCACTCCCCCCTCTCTTTTGCTCTCTCTCTCTCCCTCTCTTTTGCTCTCTCTCTCCCCCTTTCTTTTGCTCTTTCTTTCTCCTCCTCTCTTTTGCTCTCACTCTCCACCCTCTCTTTTGCTCTCTCTCTCCCCCTATATTTTGCACTCTCTCTCTCCCTTTCTTTTGCTCTCTTTCTCTCTCCACCCTCTCTTTTGCTTTCTCTCTCTCCCCTTCTTTCTCTCTCTCTATCCTCCCTCTCTTGCTATCTCTCTTCCCCTCTCTTTTGCTCTCTCCCCCCTTTCTTTTGCTCTCTCTCTCTCTTCCCCTCTCTTTTGCTCTATCTCCCACTTCTCTTTTGCTCTCCCCCCTCTTTTTCTCTTTCTCCTCAATCTCTTTTGCTCTCCCTCTCACCATCTCTTTTGCTCTCTCTCTCACCCTCTCTTTTGCTCTCACTCTCTCTCTCTCTCTCTACCCGCATTCTTTTGTTCTCTCCCCCCTCTCTTTTGCTCTCTCTCACCCTCTCTTTTGCTTTTTTCTCTCTCTCCCCCCTCTCTTTTGTGCTCTCTCTCCCCCTCTCTTTTGCTCTCTCTCTCCCCCATCTCATTTGCTCCCTCTATCCCCTCTCTTTTGCTCTCTCTCTCCCCTCTCTTTTGCTCTCGCTCTCCCCCTCTCTTTTGTTCTATCTCTCTCTCCCCCTCTCTCTTTTGCTCTCTCTCTCCCCCTTCTCTTTTGCTATCGCCTCTCTCTTTAGCTCTCCCCCCTATCTTTTGCTCTCTCTCCCATCTCTTTTGCTCTTTCTCCCCTCTTTTGCTCTCTCTCTCACCCTTTCTTTTGCTCTCTCTCTCTTGTTCTCTCCCCCCTCTCTTTTGCTCTTTCTCCCCCCTCTCTTTTGCGCTCTCTCCCCCTCTCTTTTCCTCTCTCTCTCCCTCTCTTTTTTGCACTCTCTCTCACCCTCTCTTTTACTCTCTCTCTCCCCCACTCTTTTGCACTCTCTCTCTCCCCCTCTCTTTTGCGCTCTCTTTCCCCCTCTTTTGCTCTCTCTCCCCCTGTCTTATGCTCTCTCTCTCCCACCTCTCTTTTGCTCTCTCTCCCCCTCTCTTTTGCTCTCTCTCTCTCCTTCTCATTTGCTCTCTCCCCCCTCTCTTTTGCATGCTCTCTCTCTTTCCCCTCTCTTTCATGCTCTCTCTCTACCCCTCCCTTTTGCACTCTCTCTACCCCTCCCTTTTGCACTCTCTCCCCCTCTCTTTTGCGCTCTCTCTCCCCCCCCATCTCTTTTGCTTTCTCTCTCCCCCATCTCTTTTGTCTCTCCCCCCCCTCTTTTGCTTGCTCTCTCTCCCCCCCACTCTATTGCTCTCTCTCCCCCTCTCTCTTTTGCTCTATCTTTCTCCCCCCTCTCTTTTGCTCTTTCTCTCTCCACCCTCTCTTTTGCTCTCTTTCCCTCTTTCTCCCCCCCCTCTCTTTTGCTCTCTCTCTCCCCTTCTCTTGCTCTCTCTCTTCCCCTCTATTTAGCACTCTCTCCACCCTCTCTTTTGCTTTCTCTCTCTCCCCCTCTCTTGCTCTCTCTTTTACCTTCTCTTTTGCTCTCTCTCTCCCCCCTCTCATTTGCTCTCTCTCTCCCCCTCTTTTGATCTCTCTGTCCCCCTCTCTTTTGCTTTCTCCCCCCTCTCTTTTGCTCTCTCCCCCCTCTCTTTTGCTATCTATCCCCCTCTCTTTTGCTCTCTCTCTCTCTTCCCCTCTCTTTTGCACTTTCCCCCTCTTTTTTGCTCTCCCCCTCTCTTTTGCTCTTTCTCACCCCTCTCTTTTGCTCTCTCTCTCTCTCTCTCTCTCTCTCTCTCTCCCCCCTCTTTTACTCCCTCTCTCTCCCTCTCTTTTGCTCTCTCACCCTCTCTTTTGCTCTCTCACCCTCTCTTCTGTGCTCTCTCTCCCCCTCACTTTTGCTCTCTCTCTCCCCCCTCTCATTTGCTCTCTCTCCCCCCACTCTATTGCTCTCTCCCTCCCCCTCTCTTTTGCTCTCTCCCTCCCCCTCTCTTTTGCCTCTCCCTCCCCCTCTCTTTTGCTCTCTTTCTCCCCCTCTCTTTTGCTCTCTTTCTCCACCCTCTCTTTTGCTTTCTCTCTCCCCCATTGCTTGCTCTTTTCCCCCTCTCTTTTGCGCTCTCTCGCCCCTTTCTCTTGCTCTCTTCTATCCCCCTCTCTTTTTGCTCTCTCTCTCTCCACCCTCTCTTTTGCTTTCTCTCTATCCCCCCTCTCTCTATCCCCCCTCTCTTTTGCTCTCTCTCTCCCCTCTCTTGCTCTCTCTCTTCCCCTCTCTTTTGGTCTCTCTCTCTCCCCTTTCTTTTGCTCTCTCTCTCCCCCTCTCATTTGCTCTCTTTCTCCCCCTCTCTTTTGCTCTCTCTCTCTTCCCCTCTCTTTTACGCTTTCCCCCTTTCTTTTGCTCTCTCTCTCTTCCCCTCTCTTTTACGCTTTCCCCCTTTCTTTTGCTCTATCTCCCCCTTCACTTTTGCTCTCCCCCCTCTTTTGCTCTCTCACCCCTCTCTTTTGCTCTCTCTCTCCCCTCTCTCTTTTGTTCTCTCTCCCCCTTTCTTTTGCTCTCTTTCCCCCCTCTCTTTTGGTCTCTCTCCCCTTCTCTTTTGCTCTCTCTCTCCCCCCACTCTCTTTTGTGCTCTTTCTCACCCTCTCTTTTGCTCTTTCTCTCCCCTCTCTTATGCTCGCTCTCCCCCCTCTCTTTTGCGCTCTCTCCCCTCTCTTTTGCTCTCTCTCTCACCCTTACTTTTGCTCTCTCTCACCCTCTCTTGTGCTCTCTCCCCCTTCTCTTTTGCTCTCTTTCTCTCCCCTCTCTCTTTTACTTTCTCTCTCCCTCTCTTTTGTGCTCTCTCTCTCCCCTCTCTTTTGCACTCTCTCTCCACCTATCTTTTGTGACCTCTCTCCCCTCTCTCTTTTGCTCTCTCTCTCCCCCTCTCTTTTGCGCTCTCTCCCCCTCTCTTTTGCGATCTCTCTCCCCTCTCTATTGCTCTCTCTCTCCCCCTCGCTTTAGCTCTTTCTCTCTCCCCCTCTCTATCACTCTCTTTCTCTCCCCCTCTCTTTTGCTCTTTCTCTCCCCCTCTCATTTGCTCTCTCTGCCCTCTCTTTTGCTCTCTCTCCCCCACCATTTGCTCTCTTTCTCTCCCCCTCGCTTTTGTGCTCTCTCCCCCTCTCTTTTGCGATCCCCCCTCTCTCTTTTGCTCTCTCTCTCCCCCTCGGTTTAGTTCTTTCTCTCTCCCCCTCTCTATTGCTCTCTTTCTCTCCCCCTCTCTATTGCTCTCTTTCTCTCCCCCTCTCTATTGCTCTCTCCCCACTCTTTTGATCTTTCTCCCCTCTCTTTTGCTCTCTCTTTCCTCTTGTTTGCTCTCTCCCCCTCTCTTTTGCTCTCTCTCTCCCCCTCTCTTTTGCTCTCTCCCCTCTCTTTTGCTCTCTCCCCCCCCCTCTTTTGCTCTCTCTCCCACCTCTTTTGCTCTCTCTCCCCCCTCTTTTGCTCTCTCTCTCCCCCCTCTTTTGTTCTCTCCCCGTCTTTTGCTCTCTCTCCCACCTCTCTTTTGCTCTCTCTCCCACCTCTCTTTTGCTCTCTCTCCCACCTCTCTTTTGCTCTCTCTCCCACCTCTCTTTTGCTCTCTCTCTCCCACCTCTCTTTTGCTCTCTCTCACCCCTCTTTTTTGCTCTCTCTCCCACTCTTTTGCTATATATCCCTCCTCTTGTGTGCTCTCTCTCTCTCACGGCAGACGGCCACGGCCGCTCTGGCCCCGCCCCGTCACGCCGGCTCTGCCCCATCACATCCGCCCCTTCAAGCCTGGCTAGCCTCGCTCCCTTCACGGATCAGGTGCCAGGTCAGTTTGTTGAAGGCCGGGTGTATTTGTCCTTGCACAGTCTCTACATCACATGACAGCTTTAGACAAAAACACTTGGCCTTTAATATTATAGGATATTTTTCTGTGATGATTGTTGAATTAATATCTCCATTTATAGTGAGGTATGTATATGAATATACAGTATATATATGTCTAGATATATCCATATCTATATGCTATTATCTCTTTTAAAATCCCTCTGAGATATTGTTTAATGTGCAAAAAATTGTAATGTAAAATCTTTTCATTATCTCCCTAGTTAGACATATCTGTATACATATAAATCCCTGTTTCTCAATGTATATGTATGTAACTCAATGTTAAAGCCCTTCTGCAGCTTTTTTTTTCTAACACCCAAGACTGCATATCTTTGAGCCTTTATAACTTTTCTGTGCAATATTTTTTTTTAAATAATATTTATTAGACAGTGTTAATATGAGTGTAACTGTATTTTCATAACTTTGTAATGTATTTTTGTAATTTGTGAAACTTTTTTGTTGCCCAAACCACTTAAGTACAGCTCTTCAAGCATGGAAAGGATTGTTGCGTAAAATGCGAATGCGTACACACAATCGCAACTTTTCAAGACAAGGGCAATGAACATTTCTTGCGAAATGACCATATCGCATGCGGGAAAGACATAACACGCACCTTGTAATCTTGCCCGGTGTGTTTGTTTTTTTTGCTCCAGGATTTTCAAAAAACTTTCTGAAAAGCAAGGTATGCAGCCATAGTGATAGTAAAACATGACAGGTAATTGAAACAATTTATTTAACTAGACAATATTTTTTTTATCATTACTATTTATAAACTAGCCAACTATACAACCCAAATTTTATTTTAAGGTTGTTTCAATTTGTAAATTTTATACTTAAAAAGTAAACTTTTAGTAAGCTTAAATGGAGTATTTTTCTTTATTATATATCAGCAATGTACTTATTTACTGAAATCTCTACTCTTACACATTCTTCGTTCAATGGCAAGTCTTATCTCTTTGTTTCTTAGACTGTAGATTATTGGATTGAATATAGGAGTAAGCACTGTATAGAAAACAGCAAGGACTCGGTCATAATACAAAGAGTAACTATCCCTGAGTCGTACATACATAAATATAGCACAGCTGAAAAACACAAGCACTACTGCCAAATGAGAAACACAAGTTGAGAAAGCCTTTGTTCGTCCGCCAGAGTTTTTGATTTTCATGATAGCTACAATAATCCTAATATAGGAGATCATTATGAAGCTGAATGTCCCCAAAAGAACAAAACTATTAATTATAAAATCCACAAGGACATTAACAGATGTATCAATACAAGCTAAGCTTAGAAGGGGTGGTGAGTCACAAAAGATATGCTGAATTTCATTACTGCTACAATAAGGAAGCTGAGATATCAAAATAATTTCAGGAACTGGAGATAAAAATCCAGCAATAAAACAGGAGCAAAATAATTTAATTGTTACTTTGCCGGTCATTATTGATGAATAGCGTAGAGGATGACAAATTGCCAAGTAGCGATCATATGCCATAGTAGTGAGTAGATAACATTCACTTACTCCAAGAGAATGGAAAAAATAGGTCTGCAGGAGGCAGTTGGTAAAAGATATACCTTCTCTTGGCTTCAGCAAATTTATTAACATCTTTGGAATATTAACAGCAGTATAGCAGAGTTCTAAGATAGACAATACTCCAATAAAACAATACATTGGAATGTGGAGACGTGTGTCTAGACATATTATTGTAAATACCAGCACATTTCCAATAATCGTTAGAAGATAGGCAAGAAGAAGGCAGAGGAAAAGAATTGGACCATAATTGTACAATGCTGGAAATCCCACAAGGATGAACTCAGTTACTCTGCTTTTGTTCCAGTTCTCCATTTTAGGACCTGCAGTGGAAATATATAAAATAAAAATTGCCTTTGGTTAGAGCTTAGAGTTGACAAAAAGTTGTTAAACATTAATAAATAATCATTTTTTGTATTATCATTTATATCTTCAAAAATATATTAAATTCTGTATTTTGTTTTACTGTACTTGAAAGTAATTAAAGTATTTGTTTAAAGTGGATCAAATACAGATGGGGATTTCCCGTTAAGTTGCATGTACAATATCAAGATTCCTCCTACACAATCTCCTCCATAGAACAAGGTATGAAGCTTCTCACCACTTGGGAACTCACTGGCTCCCCTGGTCTTCCTCCCAGGAAAAAGGGAAAAACAGGCGATCTGAACCCTTCAGTTTCAGAGTGGCACTCCAGGGTTTCCACCCCACCACCCCAAGATCCAGATCTCTCCTGATGTTATCACTGCAACTGTCCGCCACACTCATAGCCCTTCTTCTGGTTCTTTGAGAGAACTCTTCTTCTAGAAACCCTTCTAGACTGTTCTTCAGAGGATATCCCGAGAGGGGGAGTGCACATAAGGGTACACATCTTACTCTTTTCTCACTCCCCCACCCTTGATGTTTCCAGTAGGACCTTTACTATGGACATCCCACGGACAGGTAAGCCTAGAGCCCACACACGGGTACACACCTTACTCTATTCTTGGCTCACGGCTTTTTACTTGCCTACACTGTCAATATAAAGGTTTACTGTGACAAGTTTATAGATCACAAGTTTAACTATTTTTTGTTAAATATCTAAAATGTTATTTGCACTGTTGTTTTTTTCTATTAAGATAATGAATCTCACCTTTCTTTACACCAGAGGAAATTTCAGGTTCAATGATTACAGGCCTGATACGGGCATTGTTTGTATAATACTATGTATCTTGAAGAACCCTCTCTCTTTTAACTACAACTACTGCCCACAGAGGGCCTAGTTCATTTTCCTTTAACGTTATATGCTCTTTGTTATCTTTTTTCTTCAGTATGTTTATATCAACGAAACGTTTTGTTAGAACTCATACTCTAGATAAGATGTTTAGATCGACAAGACTACATTTACACCCTGTTATACGTTATCAATGACACCCTCACCCTCCTATATCCACATACCCACTTCTCACGACACCCCCATCACTTTTCATATTCATGCCCCACCTACCTCCATCTAACACTCTTTACTCTCTTCCTTATCACTCCTTTTATACCTACTCTAGTTCTTATCTCTCACCCCGGGTTAGTCCCTACATAACTTTGTACTTAACCAGTCCTCAGTATCATACACACTCCTATTCACTGCTGAACCACCCCATCCACCTATTCACACAGAATTGGGGGGCGCTACCCCCGCCACCTCCCTATCTCTCCACGCCTTTTCTTCTACTCCCTACTTACATACCGTCACTGCCCCTGATTCCCCCTACGGGTTTGTATTCTTTCCTCTTATCTTCTCCCACCCACCTCCCTTCCCCACTACTAGCTCTATCTCATACTCTCATCCTCCCCTCCACACAGCCGGTTGGCTCCTCCACCCACCTTCACATTAATCCCCCACTGACTATACACTCAAGGCTCTGCCCCCCTTCCCACCCCCCTTCCCTAGCTTTTTCCCTTTACCCCTACATTTACATTTATTCAATCCACAGTCCTTTAACACCTATCCACTCCCCCTTCCTATCCACACCCCTTCCCTCCCTTTAACCAAAGCGGCTCTGGCCCGCTGTCTTCCTCTCCCCAGAAAACATACCTCAGAAAGTGAAGTTAACTCTAGCTCCCTGTGTCTATAATTAGTACTCATCTACACTCTTCGGACCCCACTCCCCCCTTTTTTTTTTTCTCTCTCTCTCCCCCTTCTTTCTCCCCCTTCTCCCCCACCCACAGAATATAATTTAGTTTTGCCATGAAGGGCCTACATCTCCTAACCCTCAATGTCCAGGGGTTAAACTCCCCTACCAAACGCAGCCTTCTATTTAACTTTTTATGCAAAAACCACGTAGACATTGCCTTCATACAAGAGACACACTGGACTCCCGAACATAGCAAACGATACACCTCCAAACACTACCCAACACTCCTTGACGCCACATTCCCATCGAAATCTAGAGGGGTCGCTATTTACATGGGCAAAAATGTTCATTACGATCAGATCCATATTGAATCAGATCCCCAAGCACGCTACATTATTGCTGTCTGTAGAGTAAACACCCACTTAGTGACCCTCCTTAACATATATGCACCGAATAGTAAACAAGTCAATTTCCTTAGAACTCTTCTTAAGTCTGTGGCTCCTATACAGCAGGGAGACCTCATATTAGGAGGAGACTTTAATCTCATCTGGGATGTGCAAAGGGATAGACAGGGGCCTCCCCTCTCTAGAAACGATAGAGCAACTCATTCGTTTTCCTCAGCCTTCCAATCACTAATAGCACTACATGATCTATATGACACTTGGCGCGCCCTGCACCCACAAGATAAGGAATTCACCTTCTACTCTTCCCCACATAGGTCACACACACGCATAGATTATTTTTTCGTACACGCCAAATTCCTTGATACTATTCATTCTGCGACCATCTCCCCCATCTCGTGGTCAGACCATGATTCACTTCATCTACACATAAGCCCACATACTCGCCCACCCCCTCTCACTTGGCGCTTACAGGACTGGACTCTTACAGACCCACATCTCAAGACTGCTCTTCAGAATACAATCACAGATTACATCTCCCTTAATGACAACGACCAGACCTCAGCTCAAACTCGGTGGGCCGCCTTGAAGGCAGTGGTGAGGGGCCACCTCATCCAATTTGAATGGGGGGCGTGCGCAAAAAGCAAGGCCACCCTCTCTTCTCTGAATATCCAGCTCCGCCACCTCAGAGCAGACCTCTCTCTCACATACTCAATAACAAAATCTCAGAAACAATGAAACAAATTCAAACCCCTGAACTCAAGAAAACCCAATCCATGTTAGAGAAGTATAGAAGAATCCACTACCACTTCTGCAATAAAGCCTCCACTCTTCTAGCCAACAAACTTAAAAATCGTACAGCTCAAGCCAGAATTATGTCTATACAAACCCCATCAGGGACACAAGTCACTGCCCCTCGTGAAATTGGTAACACCTTCAGACAATACTATTCCAACCTATACAACATTGAGTCCAATTTAGAATCTTCGGCCTGTCCTGTTCAGCATATCTCTGAGTTCCTTAGATCCCTTGCCCTCCCTTCATTATCTCTCGAAGATGCCTCCCTCTTGATGACCCCGATCACCACACAGGAAATCTCAAAAATTATACGCAATTTAAAACTAGGGAAAGCTCCTGGCCCAGACGGCTTCACGGTTAGGTTTTACAAAACTTTTTTGCCTCAGATAACCCCTATCCTCTGCAAGTTCTTCCAAGAGGTATTCTCAGGAACCCCCTTTGCAGCTGAATTCCTAGAAGCTGTTATAGTTACCATTTTAAAACCTGGTAAACCTTCCGATCTTTGCAGCAGCTATCGGCCAATCTCACTGATTAATATTGACACAAAAATATACACCAAACTCCTAGCTAATAGGGTCACAAGAGTGATTTCCTCCCTTATAACAAATGACCAGGTTGGATTTATCCCGAACAGAGAAGGCGTCGACGCGACCAGGCGAGTTCTAGATGTCCTCCATCTCGCAGATCGCCGAGAGGTCCCTTTCCTGGCCCTGTCGCTAGACGCAGAAAAAGCATTTGACAGGGTCAGGTGGGAGTTCCTGTGGGAGGCCATGACCATCTTTGGCTTTCCCGCCTCTTTTATAGACGCAGTCCAAACCCTCTATGATCACCCAACGGCTGCTGTTCACGGGGTAGGGTTCCAGTCTCCCAAATTCACCATCGCAAATGGCACCAGACAGGGGTGTCCCCTCTCCCCACTACTATTTGTCCTCACCATAGAACCCCTAGCACAATCTATCAGAATTGACCCTCAGACCACAGGGCCAGCCATAGGACCGCATATCCATAAAATCTCCCTCTATGCAGATGACATTACTCTTTTCCTGACCTCACCTACCACTTCCCTTCCTGCAGTTTTCGCTATTCTAGACAAATTCAGTTTACTATGTTTCTATAAACTCAATTTGACCAAAACTGAAGCCCTCCCCATAAACATCCCTTCACAAACTCTTTCCTCGCTGCAGTCCACGTACCATTTCCAATGGAAATCTTCCTCGCTCAAGATCCTGGGAGTCTACCTTAGCCCAGACCCTCTGGCCACCATAGCGCAGAATTATACTGACAGAATTCTCCCGGAATTCAGGAGACTTCTTGATTCGTGGGAGTTTAGGGAGATTTCTTGGACGGGTCGCATTGCCGCAATAAAGATGTCCTTTCTTCCCAAGATTACTTATCTCTTTAGATCTATCCCTTACAACATCCCGAGAGCACTCCTTAATAGATTCCAAAGTCTAATCACTTCATATGTGTGGAGAGACCGTCGACCCAGAACATCGGGTCGCACACTAGAAAAGCCGATTTTACAAGGAGGCCTTGCTCTCCCGAATGTCATCTCGTACTACAACGCCGCTAGACTCTCACACATTCTCCACTGGAATGATCCTGAGAGACATCTTAGTTGGTATTCTCTAAAGTCCTCGCTGCTGCCTTCGGGTATAACCCTCTCTGATATAATTTGGATTCCCCCCATCATAGACGAGACATTGACGACCTACACCCTGTCCTTAGACACTTGCTACGATTCTGGGACCAGATCAGACACCACCCAGACATATCCCCTCATCCCTCCCCCGCTATGACAATTCCTGCTGCTCTTTACTGCCTCCCAGACTCCCACCATGATCTATGGCTACAGGCACACACACTACAGATCTCAGACTTCTATGAGGAGGACAAATGGCTTTCACACCCAGCAATGTGCGCTAAATTCTGACTCCCACCCAAGTTGCATTTGAGGGATTCCGCTTGAGCACCCGCTTACGCACATGGGGTTATCCCAAACAGACATTGCGCCCATATACCACTTGGGAGAGGGCGTGGCGGGGAGCTCACGCTCTCCGACACCTTCTGTCCCTTCACTACAATATACTTATTAATCCGACGCCAGAATCAAAATAACCAAAAAGATCCTCCATTGTGCCACGCTTTGGGAACTACATTATAAGATCCTGGTTCGTTGGCACCTTGTACCAACTACCCTACATAAGATATACCATTCACAATCCCCTGAGTGTTGGAGAAAATGTAAGATGCTTGGCTCCACGCTCCACATTTGGTGGACATGCCCAGTAATTCAGCCATTATGGAAAAAAGTATTTGCACTTCTCCGGGCACTCAGTCTCGCCCCCCCCCCATTTACTCCTGAAGTAACTCTCTTACACATGCAGATGCCCAACCTCACTCCACCTGGAGAAGCACTCACGATATATGTCCTCATGGCCACAAAATTAACCCTGGCAAGGGCTTGGAGGGAGGAGAAATCTCCGACCCTCTCCCAGGTAATTGCATGTACACATTACATCGGCCAAATGGAACAATACTCGTATAGAGTACTTGACAAGACCAACGCTTTCCATGAAACTTGGCTTCCATGGCTCACAAAGTTTCCTAACTGGTCCTCAAACATTCAGACCCCACCTTAGGCCTATTAATCGTCTTCCGCCTCCCTACATCCTCCTCTCCCCCTCCCTCCCCCCTTTTTTTTTTTTCTTCTTTTTTTTTTCTTTTTCTCCTCCACATCTACCATCCCCGCCTCTCATAAATCTTTGCGC
Source organism: Bombina bombina (assembly GCF_027579735.1). Classification (NCBI taxonomy): domain Eukaryota; kingdom Metazoa; phylum Chordata; class Amphibia; order Anura; family Bombinatoridae; genus Bombina; species Bombina bombina. The sequence continues at coordinate 130,930,623 of NC_069506.1, forward strand.
TATTTGCTGATACCACCACAAATTACAGACACAATACCAAAATCTACATATACAACACGTTACTTCCAGAAAAGAGACCTATCTCATGCCTGGATCTGCTCTCATCCTTACCTTCATTTATTATCGCTTACCTTAGTATAAAAGTATTTAACTTCTCATATTTAAATATGTATATCAATGATGTATCTATGCACCTTCAATTCTGTATTTGCAGGCAATATTGCTGTACACTAAGTTGTCTCAATAAAAATATTATTTGAAAAAAAAAAAAAAAGTATTTGTTTAAAGTGAAGGTAAATTTTGGAGCTTTACAACACATCAATGTATTCTATATTATTAACAGATTGAGATTGCTATATTTTTTATTTAAATTTTTTTTAATAAGACTTTAATTTTTAACATTGACATTACATGCTGTGATCATGCATGCTCCGCCCATCCTCAACTTCCTATCTTTGTGTGTGTTTACGTGTGGAGCGCTCCCACCCGCTCTACACGTAAGCACAAATGCGTGTTCACAAGCACTGGGGGGCATCGCGCATGCGCGAATCTTCGATCGTTCCTTAAATGCAAGAACCCTTATACTTACTTAGACTTGTGATCGCTATTAATGTTATGTCCTTCTATGTTGTGGAGCCGCAGTCTCAACACATGACGTTCTCGGCTCAGTTACCAAAAAAAAGATATGCGCATGCGCGACTCGGGAACGCGCGTCCAACATAACGCTGGCTTAAAAATATTTGCCGTATGTGCAATTCCATACATTGTAGGATGACGTCACTTCACGGCCGCCGATCGGCCAAAAAGTCAAATGGTCGATAGGAAAATGTGATCAGGAAGTAAAAAGACATTGAAAAAAACGGGTTGAATTCTAAGTCTGAAAAAATATAGTTTAATTACGGCGAAATATGTATTTACATATAACTGTTAAAAAAAAGCTGAATGAAAGTCCTATTTAATTTAAATGAACTATGTAACTGAGGATAGCGGAGAGGCTAGCTTTACCTTCACTTTAATATATTTTAAATATCCTATCTATCTATGTACAGTTAGGTCTGGAAATAATTGGACACTGACACAAGCTTTGTTATTTCAGCTGTTTACCCAAATAAGGGTACTTATATCCAAATTGGAGAAAGGTTTAAGAATTTCAGCTCTTTAATACGTAGCCCCCTCTTTTTCAAGGGATCAAAAGTAATTGGACAATTTACTCAAAGGCTGTTTCATGGCCAGGTGTGGGCTATTCCTTATTATTATTACTATCATTATTGCATCATCAATTAAGCAGGTAAAAGGACTGGAGTTGATTCCAGGTGTGGCATTTGCATTTGGAAGTGTTGCTGTGAACCCACAAAATGCGTTTAAAGGAGCTCTCAATGCAAGTGAAACAGGCTATCCTGCAAGTGAAAAAGGCTCTCAATGCAAGTGAAACAGGCTATCCTGCAAGTGAAAAAGGCTCTCAATGCAAGTGAAACCGGCTATCCTGCAAGTGAAAAAGGCCTTTGTCTGCTCAGATTCAGCCAAATTAAGTGAAGTTGATTGGACGGCACTTCCCTTTACAGATGGACAATGACCCAAAACATACTGTAAAAGCAACCCAGGAGTTTTTAAGACAAAGACATGGAATATTCTGCCATTGCCGAGTGAATCACCTGATCTCAATTCAACTGAGCATGCATTTCACTTGCTGAAGACAAAACTTAAAGCAGAAAGACTCACATACAAACAATTACTGAAGACAGCTTCAGTAAAGGCCTGGCACAGCATCACAAGGGAAGAAACCCAGCGTTTGGTGATGTCCATGCGTTCCAGACTTCAAGCACTCATTGCCTGCAAAGGATTCTTGACAAAGATTAAAAATGAACATTTTATTTATGATCGTGTTAATTTTTCCAATTACATAAGGGGATAAATTTCTTACTTGAATCCATACAAGAATACAATACGAACCAACAAATTAATACCCCATACCCCTAAATAAAAACACAACACTCAGGGTTTGGGAAGAAAAAACCGACCTCCCCCAATGGGGGGAGGGGTTGCTTTATTAACAGAATTAACTAATTGAATCAATAACAACTGCTACTAGCTGGCAAGATACCCTGTCCTAACAACCCACTAAGGGGTGTGGCCGCCCTGGGAATGAGGACGCCCTCATTCCGCCTACTTGTTCGCTCAAGGAAGATCGCCCAGCGAGCCGACCAATCCCTAGCCCCTCGGCGACTAGGGTCCTCCACGCTCACTGTCCCTTCCCTCTATCCTTGTCCTCAAATATCTTTGATGCCACACCCCTTTTCGCCCTGAGAAAGCATGACGCCATGCCAACTCCCAACTACCTACCGGGTTGCGGGGTCTCCAAACTGGATAGACATCGGTCCCCCAGCCAAAAGACTGTTAGTTCCGACGGGAGACCCCATACTACTATTACTGCCCATGGGCTTACCAAGGTCCACATGACTATGCAGCCCCCTGCCAAGGGAAACTAAGCCAGCTTAAATCACGAACCGCCATCAATCCGCTTCATCGCCTGTAAAGGAATAACATAAACCACAGGGCGGGCTGGGAGGGAAGACAAAAAACAGGTTAGTGATTTACTTTCTGTTTACCTTTCCTTTTATCACTTCTGAATCTCCTCCCCTTATTCCCACACTGTCAGCAAACTACACTCCCCCTTTAACCCTTTCCACTCTTTCCTTCCTTCAGAATAAATTCCCCCTTAATTTGTTTCGTCCCTAATTAGGTCCTACACTTTTCTAAGGGGATAAATTTCTTACTTGAATCCATACAAGAATACAATACGAACCAACAAATTAATACCCCATACCCCTAAATAAAAACACAACACTCGGGGGGAGGGGTTGCTTTATTAACAGAATTAACTAATTGAATCAATAACAACTGCTACTAGCTGGCAAGATACCCTGTCCTAACAACCCACTAAGGGGTGTGGCCGCCCTGGGAATGAGGACGCCCTCATTCCGCCTACTTGTTCGCTCAAGGAAGATCGCCCAGCGAGCCGACCAATCCCTAGCCCCTCGGCGACTAGGGTCATCCACGCTCACTGTCCCTTCCCTCTATCCTTGTCCTCAAATATCTTTGATGCCACACCCCTTTCCGCCACCCCAAAAGAGGACACGGTACTCTTGCCCCCCCCTAACATACACAGGAAGCCAGGACCTGCCTGACGTTCTCCAAAAACAAGTCCATACCCTTATCCGACAGATGTACTTGATCCCTCCTGAACAGACTCACATCATCAATTTTGATGTTCTCATGAGACACCACCTTACCACCTGCTGCTAATACTACCCTGCCTACATCCCTATTCAGCTTCCTCTTCACCCGGAAACCCGCTTTCCTGGTGGCCATATGTCTCCAAACATTCCTTGAGACAATCTTAGACCATATAATAGTAACCCCTTGAAATTGAGTCTGTAACCATTTGATGTCAGACACCATTATGTCCGACAAATCCCCCATAGGCATAGTCCCTACATCGTTGCCTCCAAGATGAAGAAGAATGACGTGCGGCTTGCCCCATCTTCTCCTAGCCTCCGCTACTTGCTCAGGTAAGTGCCGCCACATCATGCCTCTCCTGCCTAACCATCTAATAGACACCCTCGCGGACGGCAGTCCCAACTGCTGTCCTCCCGGCTGAGACGCAGCCCGAATAGCCGCCCAATGGATATATGAATGTCCGACCACCCATATTCGCCTGCAAGCTGCAACCTGACCTGAAAAACATTGACAACCATAAAGTCCTGGCTTCCCAAACACCCAACCATAACACAACATTTTCGAAAAAACCACAGAAACTCTAAATCAAACTAATGCTGACTAAGTGGCCTAATGTACTTTTTGTATTGCGCCGACGACCACCTCCCCAATGCCTTTATCTGCGCCTCAGACTGTCCTGCCATGGCCGCATCCGTAGCCGAACCTATCCGGAACGAATGCGGCGCCACGACTGCCGGATCCCATCCCAATTCAAGCACAACTTTTCTTAAAACTGCCCTATACTGAAACTGTGACAAATAAGAGCCATCCTCATGCACCAAAAAGGGGCCACTCACATCGGGCCTAACTGCTATGAACCTACAGCATAGCTGTACCGGACAAATAGACGGCTCCACCTGCGACAGCAAGTTGAGCCATCTACCCTTCCCTGCCTGATCTGTCTTTGATCTAGCAACAAAAACTAACACCGCCCCATCCTCTACTCTCACATGCTCCCTCAACAATCCTGCACCCTGTAGACTTCTGGATCTGGACACCAACTCGCTTATCCTGAGAGCTGCAAAGTATGCTAACGAAAAAGCTACCGCAAACAAATAAACCTCAAACTTGGAATCACAAACACCATCTAATTGTCCTATTAGCTGCGCCAATCTAGCCCTAGTAATTGGTTCTCTCATATCATTGCGTCTGCCCCCTAGCCTACGAACCCCTTTTAATGCGGTCCTAGCTATAAAGGTCCAGGTTACATCCTCCACCCCATATAATTTTGAGAAAAACGCAACTGCAGCCACCTTACCTCTTATGACTCCCGCCGAATCCCCTGCCAACTCCATCACCCCAAGCCAGCTAATAAACAACACCACCGAAGGAGTCCTCCATGTGGCACCATACACCCTCAAAAATTCACCCCACTCACCCCAAGCGCTGCCGTAAGCCTGCCAAGTCCTAGGAGCCAATGCGCCCTTTAATAGCCTTAACGCTGCTCCCCAGAATTCGCCACCTGCCAGAAATACGTTTGGACAAGCATTACCTCCCTCTCCAGCGCTGGCCTATCCTACCTTTAGTCCCGGATCCCCTAACTTAACTAAAAAAAACCTGCCAACGGAAGTAAACGTCAACTGCTATAAACACTCACAAAATGACACCAGTAGTGCCTAACTTCGCAACTGCAAACAAAACTTCTGAACTTAAGTATGCCCTATCCCCTAAACAGTAAAAAATGTAACTATTGCTGCGGTGCCCACCGGAGAACGCACCCCTGCCTAACGCACCCTGTCTGGCCTGCTGTTCGCCGCTAAAGCTGTCCCTTTTCCAAGCACAGTCATTTCCCGGATGAGCCCCCCCGCAATATATACATACGTGCCTAAAAAGACACTGCATACCCCTGTCACACAGCTTCTCCTGAAACCGCCAGCATTCCCTACCCCCTTTCCTCCGAAATGTGCGATTCTGTTGCCCAGAAACTGTCGGTTTCTCTGCAACCGCTATTGTCCCTTCCATGAGATCAAGATTGGACCATAAGTCCATCTCCTTCATCCCAAAAGTCAGGACTGGATTTGCCTCTAACGTTCTGCGAAACTGGGCGTCATATTGACGCCAAGCTGTCCCTTTCCCTCGCTCATGGATGTCATCAATGACCTCCATGTATTTTAGTATATTCACCGCCTGGCCTGGGTTCGCTTCAATATAACATGACGCAAGCACTCTAAAGCACCTCATCCACTCCTGATACGTCTCAGGTCTCTTTATCTTTTTGTCACCTGTCCCATCCTCTGCCATTTCCCTAACCTGATACGCTGCCCTAGATAATTCAAAGATTTTAACATACCGCCCCTCTCTAATCTTCCTAGCTATCTTGGGTTTCAAGTGAGAATGTAACGAATTAATTATGCAGGGATACGTGTCCGCTGTTCCCGCTACCCTGGATTTTTTACCCTTACTAGGCTCCAGTACTGTTGTCAAACTGGAAGACCCCACCATTACACCACCTGACTGACTTTTTTCCCCACTTCCTACCTTGGGCGTCCTACCTACTAATTTACGAATTTTTTTAAACAACTGCCTATGTCCCTCGTCCTTAAGACTCGTGGAGCTATCCGAATCCCCAGAAGTGGAGGATTCGCTCTCTCTAAGGTGTGGTGCGGTTAACAACTTACCAGGCCCTGACGCTGCAGATGCCGCCACCTCCGATGTCCCTGCTACTCTGCTCACCGAGGTTCCTTCGCTGCGCCCAGACAGCGCCCTCTCCTGCATCCCACTGTTCACCTCCTCCATGAGCCTGTTATGGTTTCCCACCTGCAAAATAGAAGAAATGGAGGGAGCACCACAGGAAGTAGCAGACGGCCCAGCAGACCCCCCAACCACCTCCTCAGAAAACCCAGTCCCTACATTAATCCTGACCCTATTCTTAGCTAGCAATCTTTTTTGAAGGTTAGACATTAGGTTCATATGACCTACTCTCACACCTGCTAGGTTTCTCTTAGGTGTAACAAAATTCCCAACTGGCACCCTCCCTGCTCTTTTTTCTGTAACCACAGGCTGTTCCCTGCCTGCCACAGTTCTCAAATCACTTCTTGTTTGATACACTAAATCCCTTTCCGAAGATAAACTATCCTGTCCTTGAACTGCTCGTTGCCTAGGGGAAACAGGCTTATCTACGCCTGCTACTGATCTCCTAACATCTCCTCTTAAACATCCTGCCTCTTTCTCTCCTATGGTTGAAGCTCTTGGCCCCGGGAATGCTCGCTGCCCAGTGAGAACAGGCTTATCTATGCCTGATAAAGTCTCTAACGATCCAGCCCCTACACCTGCTCGTTGCCTAGGGGAAACATGCTTAGCCATGCCAGATGAACAAGATTTCTGTCCTGCGACACCTTTTCCCGCCCCCCTCACACTGCCTCGACCCCTCCCTCCCCCAACCCCTCCAACCACAGTCCTAACAGAGCGGGTAAGAGACCCGCGGGACCCCCTGCCCCCCCGTGGTGCTCCACTCACCTTCCTGATTCCGGAACCGCCTGCGACCTCTGCCGCACTCACGCCCGACATGCCCGCTGCCTCACTGCCGCTGAACTGAACGACCGGAAGATCCAAAATGGCGGCCGGCACAGTGAGGGGCGGAGCAATGTTGGGCGCGCGCGCGAAAGAGGCAGCAGGGGAGGAGACACCCAAATCACCACGCGGCTCCAGGAAAGGAGCCCCCGGCCTACCTTCCATACCCTGCTGGCCTGATACAAAGCCAGGCGAGGGTGACCTAACGGGGCTCCGCTGAGAAAAGCGGAGCTCCGGGGAGTGAAGCAGCGTGGCATCCGCTGCCCCCCTCGCCAGGTCCGCCGCAAATGCAGCCACTAGGGACCTGGGAGGGGGAACACTGGGAACCGGGAGGGAAGCCCCTGGCAGCCCCACAACGGAAAAACGGGTAGGAAAATCTAGAGGGCCCTGAGTTAGAGTAGAGACAGGAAAGGAGGTAACAGAAGATGACATCAGGTTAGGAAGGGATACAGGAGCAGAAAAAATAGGACCAGAAGGGCTAGACACAGGGATAGAATAGATAGGCAGAAAAGCAGTGGAAACAACAGGAGCCCCAGCAGCAGAAATTACAGCAGGGGAAGAAACAGGGATAGTCAAAGAAGGAAGAGTAGAGACACTAGGAGGGTCAGAAATGCCCACAACATCACCAGCTGCTGTAACGACTGTCCTCTTCTTCTTTCCAGATGCATCCTCCTCCTCAAACCTCCTTGGAGCCTTAGCAGACCTCTTGGACCTCTCCATGTTGACACCTGTAAGACAAAAAACAGGTTAGTGATTTACTTTCTGTTTACCTTTCCTTTTATCACTTCTGAATCTCCTCCCCTTATTCCCACACTGTCAGCAAACTACACTCCCCCTTTAACCCTTTCCACTCTTTCCTTCCTTCAGAATAAATTCCCCCTTAATTTGTTTCGTCCCTAATTAGGTCCTACACTTTTCTTTGAGCCCCTAAAATAAGGGGAATGTGTATGAAAATGGTTGAAATTCCTAAACGTTTCATACGATATTTTTTTATCAATTTTTATTTGAAATCCAGTATTTGTCCTTCCTTCCTCAATAGAAGCATATTACATGACTCAGCGACCATGCATTAAAAAATTATTGCTCAAATTACTCCTTAATCCACTAGCCTCCAATTTGAGATTGTTGTTCTCATGATAAGCCTCAACTTTGTTAAATCCATTATTTATTAAGGTCATTAAAGGGACAGTATAGTCAAAATAAATTTTCATGATTCAGATAGGGCATGCAATTTTAAACATCTTTCCTATTTACTTTTATCATTATTTTTTTGCTTTGTTCTCTTGGTATTCTTAGTTGAAAGCTAAACCTAGGTAGGCTCATATGCAATTTTCTAAGCCATTGAATGCCACCTCTTATCTGAATGCATTTTCACATTATTTTTCACAACTAGAGAGCATTAGTTCATGTCTGCCATATATATAACATTGTGCTCAAGCCCATGGAGTTACCTAGCAGTCAGCACTGATTGGCTAAAACAGAAGTCTGTCATAAGAACTGAGATAAGGGGCAGTCTGCAGAGGTTTAGATACAAGGTTATCACAGAGGTAAAAAGTGTATTGATATAACAGCAGTGGATATGCAAAACTGGGGAATGGGTAATAAAGGGATTATCTATCTTTTTTACCAAAAACAATTATGGTGTAGACTGTCCCTTTACGTCTTTCCTTATAAGTTTTATTTTTAGACTGTGATTACCAACAGTTTTTAGTTTATTTTTTATCTTTATAGATATATTTACTCTGAAGAATTGTACTCAATATTCAAGATTAAGTATAATTAGTGGTCTATAAAATGGCATAAGAATTAGTTTTCTGCTGCTAAAAATGCTTCCTGTACAACCAATAATTCTACTGTATTTATTTGCTGTAAGACCTTGAAGACCATTAGCTAAAGAATATGTTAAAAAAAGAACTGACCCATAACGTGCACCACTAAAGACAAACCAGCTTTTTTATCTGCTAATTAAAATACTCTGGGCCAGATTACAAGTGTCACACTAATGATAGCACAAGTCGCAATAAGCAATATCGCTGGGCCAAGCTAACATTAGTGCCCAACTTGATATTTAATCAGTGGTAAATCACGTTTAATCAACCTATACTTTCAAGGATACCTGGTTAAATAATAAATAATATTATGCTATAATATTTGGCTCAACTTAAGACCTGGGGCCGATTTATCAAAGCACCAATCTCAGCGCATTCGCTGGAGTCAATACTCTCGCCAGACATTACTGCTGCAAATCTACAAGCTGGACAGATAGCTCAGCATGCTAATGCAGTGCATGCTAAAGCACTGTGGCTGAGCTCTGTAGCAACCCAAGGGTTGCAGGTTCGATCCCCGGCGAGATCCACTCAGCCTTTCATCCTTCCGAGTTTGATAAAAATGAGCAGCGCCTTGAGATCCTGACGGGTGATTAGCTGCGCTTTACAAGTACCCAATACATACACACAACGGCCTTATTTATTAAAAAGTCTGTCAAAAACACACGCGTCAAGTACGGCGCGATGAGCATCGGATTGTTGATAAGAGTCATCGATGTTGCGTATATTATGTTTTTTTCCAACTTTATTTATACCATTTCATTACTGTTCATGAACAAGCACATTTCTCTAAAGCTAATCTTTTATTTTTCAACTGTTATTGTCCAATAAATAGCTAGAGTTATACCTGGACAAACAATATCTCGTAGAAAGTTATTTTTCTGTTTATTTGTTATACAAAAATCGGATATATGATATTTTCACATAAATTAATGTGTATTTGTATTTCTAGAAATCATGATATGCCTATCTCCTGTTTTTTTTCTTTCTTTTTTTTAAAATGATTTTTAATGCTAGAATTTGTACATATATATTTGCACATACTTGTATACATGTGTGTTATGTCAGAAAACTTTTGCAAACATATTTACATGTCCCTAAATCCTTTTTTTTTTTTTTTTTTAAATATATTTTTATTGACAATCCAACAGCATAAAGAAATGAAAAGAAAAAAAAACATATGCCTTTTTCTTTTTTCCACACACCACACAGGGTGTCATTCACAATAAAAACACAAATGTAAGCAGAAATGATGCATATCATTATACAGGTACAGCAAGAATCAAATATATCTGAAACAGAATCAAAAAGCAAAATACAAATGCACACTAATCAAATAAATCCTTGATTAACCATTTATCACCAAAGAATACCTAAAAGGGATCTCTGTAAAGAGCCAATACCTGTAATTTATACTTATACGCTATTGGGATATTTTTAAATTAAAAATGACAAACAGACAACAACCAAAACAGGAACGACAACTACAAAAAAAAAAAAAAACATCCTTACTTTTAGTATACTATTTGTCTCCAATGTAGAGGGTAAGAATCTGATTGAATAAGCAACAAGAAGAGAGGAGAGGAACGAAAGGGTGAGAAAATCTGTTCTTGAGTAGATAGAGTGACATAATCACCCTTTCCCATTTTGTAAGAAAAGCTCTCATTTTCCCTTTCGTATAGATAAATGGATCATATTGATCAATAGTTATTTGGTATAGCATATTCTGAATAAATTTAGCCAAACCCGGTGACCTTCTATCTTTCCATCTCCTTAAGATCAATTGTCTGGCTGTGAGAATAGCTGTATTAATTAGAGATTTATTCTGCACTGAACTCTCTGTAACCAGAAAGAAAATATGGAAATACTTTAAATTTAATTTGGATACTAAAAACTTATTTAACCAAAATACAACTTGGTGCCAAAACTTCTGAAGTCTTGGACAGGACCAGAATACGTGTATAAGGTCCGCTGCAGGAGTTCTACACTTCGGGCATACTTTCTTCTCCCTCCCAGACCATTTAGCCATTGCCCTTGGCGTTAAGTATGATCTATTCATAAGCCTCATGTGAGATTCTCTTAGTGAGCTAGCATTAGTATAATTTAGGGCGGCCGAGATGCTCTTTTTAAATACTTCAAGCTCTAAATCTTCAAAATCAGCAGACCATTTTCTATACAAATGCGTCAAAATGGGAACTGCAGCTTGATCTATTAATAGTTTGTAAACTGCTGAAATAGAGTGTAGTCCCATACGGTAGCGACTTATAATAGAGTCCAATGGTCCCAGAGACCAAGTAGTGTTCTCCCTCCAATCTAAACTAGTAATGTAATGCCTTACCTGTAAATAGGCAAAAAATTGTTTTATGTTTAACGTAAATACAGACATAAGTTGATTAAATGTTTTAATATTTTTAGTCTGAGATTCTATCAGCTCAAAGATATATTTTAAGCCATCCCTAGACCATAAGGAATAATAATGTGTAGCCTCTGCCCAATCTGAAGGTAAGCCAGTAATGCATAGTATAGAGGGTGGGTCTTTTGTGAAACTTAATAACAAAAAGAAGATCACGCTCTATATAAAATAAAACTCAAATTTATTGAATAGATTTAAAAAGAGATGACAAAGCCACCCATATAAAAGACTGTTAGGATGCGCAGCCCAGATGGCTTATGCGTTTCGGCAATCTTCCGTAATTAATGATGATTATTATATGATGATATTCAATAAATTCAAGTTTTATTTTATATAGAGCGAGGTCTTCTTTTTGTTATTAAGTTTTGCATATAAGATGACATTTCTTAATGAAAATGAAATTCAAGAGAAGGAAGAAAAACACTAAAAATAGCATGACAGTAAAGAGGTGATTTTAATTTCTGCTGTATCTGATTCATGACAGTTTAATGTTAGGTAGATTATCCCTTTGAGCTATAATTTTAAGATTATATTAAATTAAACATCATTCAATTATTATAATCATTGTCAAAAATATCACACTGTGTGGCCTAATGTCATCATCAATGTTTATCTTTAATACTAATTTCACATATACATACTTTCAAAGTATAATACACAATGTAACAAATAGCACTTACAAGTTCTAATGAGTGATCAATTTGATTAGTTAGTGATAGTAGAAAATGTATATTTAAATCAGATTGGCTGATTTCATTAATCACGTGATTATGCATTTACCAATAAGAAGTTGTGGAAAACTTGACTAGTTTGTGGGTTGTTTAGGAGTTTGAGTATTGGGTCAAATTTGGAGCGAAAAGTGTTGCATTAAAATTTGGTGCGAAGTGGAGAGTGGGACTTGTATTACATGCGTTAACCCCTTAACGACTGAGGACGTGCAGGGTACGTCCTCAGAAAAAAGGCAGTTAATGCCTGAGAACGTACCCTGCACGTCCTCAGTGTGGAAAGCAGCTGGAAGCGATCCTGCTCGCTTCCAGCTGCTTTCCGGTTATTGCAGTGATGCCTCGATATGGAGGCATCCTGCAATAACCTTTTTAAGTCATCCGGTGCAGAGAGAGCCACTCTGTGGCCCTCTCTGCACCGGAGATCGGTTGCTCCCTGTGTTGGTGGGTGGGAGCCGGACCGGGAGGCGGGTGGCGGCCATCGATGGCCCTGTGGATGTGAAGGGGGGCGGGATCGTGGGCGGGGGTGGCTGGGGGCTCGCACGGGCGGGTGGGGGGGGGGCGCGTGCACGGGGAGGGAGCGGGTGGGAACCGCTACACTGCAGAAAATGGGGAAATAAAAAATATAAAAACAATTAAAATTAAAACAATCAGCAAGGTGGTGGGGGTTTGTCTGTGGGGGGTGGGGAAGCTACACTACAGAAAAAAACAAAAAAACAAAAAAAAAAGCACTTTTTATTGTAAACTGGGTACTGGCAGACAGCTGCCAGTACCCAAGATGGCCCCCAATAAGGCAGAGGGGAGGGTTAGAGAGCAGTTTTGGGGGGGATCAGGGAGGTTGGGGGCTAAGGGGGGGATCCTACACAGTAGCATATGTAAATATGCTAAAAAAAAAATTCATTTTTTTTTTAAAACCCTTTTATTTTAGTACTGGCAGACTTTCTGCCAGTACTTAAGATGGGGGGACAATTGTGGGGTGGGGGAGGGAAGGGAGCTGTTTGGGAGGGATCAGGGGGTGGGATGTGTCAGATGGGAGGCTGATCTCTACACTAAAGCTAAAATTAACCCTGCAAGCTCACTACAAACTCCCTAATTAACCCTTTCACTGCTAGCCATAATACACGTGTGAGGCGCAACAGGATTTAGTGGCCTTCTAATTACCAGAAAGCAACGCCAAAGTCATATATGTCTGCTATTTCTGAACAAAGGGGATCCCAGACAAGCATTTACAACCATTTGTGTCATAATTGCACAAGCTGTTTGTAAATGATTTCAGTGAGAAACCTAAAATTGTGAAAAATTTTACTTTTTTTTTAATTTGATCGCATTTGGCGGTGAAATGGTGGCATGAAATATACCAAAATGTGCCTAGATCAATACTTGGGGTTGTCTACTACACTACACTAAAGCTAAAATTAACCCTACAAGCTCCCTAAAAGCTCCCTAATTAACCCCTTAACTGCTGGGCATGATACACTTGTGGTGCGCAGTGGCATTTAGCGGCCTTCTAATTACCAAAAAGCAACGCCAAAGCCATATATGTGTGCTATTTCTGAACAAAGGGGATCCCAGAGAAGAATTTACAACCATTTATGCCATAATTGCACAAGCTGTTTGTAAATGATTTCAAGGGATATTCAGGGATTCCTGAAAGATATCAGTGTTCTAATGTAACTAGCGCTAATTTTGGAAAAAAATGGTTTGGAAATAGCAAAGTGCTACTTGTATTTATGGCCCTATAACTTGCAAAAAAAGCAAAGAACATGTAAACATTGGGTATTTCTAAACTCAGGACAAAATTTAGAAACTATTTAGCATGGGTGTTTTTTGGTGGTTTTAGATATGTAACAGATTTTGGGGGTCAAAGTTAGAAAAAGTGTGTTTTTTTCCATTTTTCCTCATATTTTATCATTTTTTTTTATAGTAAATTATAAGATATGATGAAAATAATGGTATCTTTAGAAATTCCATTTAATGGCGAGAAAAACGGTATATAATATGTGTGGGTACAGTAAATGAGTAAGAAGAAAATTACAGCTAAACACAAACACCGCAAAAATGTAAAAATAGCCTTGGTCCCAAACGGACAGAAAATGGAAAAGTGCTCTGGTCACTAAGGGGTTAAACATGGTGCAAATAGATTTATCCAAAAAAGGAAGTTAGCTATATTATGTTATGTATTTATTTAATTTTGATCCCTATATCTACTAGTGCACCAAATTTGAAGCAATACTTTGCACCAAATTTGAAGCAATAATATTGTCCCCTTACTTTGTAATGAGAGACAAAGATGTAACATAATCCATAAGTAGGGTAGCATCTCCCTACTTGATTTTATTCAGTAATAATGACTAAATAAAATCAACTTAAAATGACATGAAACCCATATTTTGTCTTATGATTTAGAAAGAGTATACAATTTTAATAAAGTTTCTAATTTACTTTTATTATCTAATATTCTTCATTGTTTTGCAGCATCGAACACATCCTTGCAGCTAAAGATTTTCCTGAATTCCCTTCAAATAGTTTGCTCTGAAATGTAAAAGCTAAACCTCATTAGAAGATTGTGCAGCACTCACTAAAATTAATTCCTACAAATTTATGTAATAACAAAAATTACAGAACTTTTGTGTCAGTATCTGCAATATAAGTAGCATATAACATATGTAAATACATACTTATAAATGTAAGGCTCAGGGCAATCTAGAAACCAGCATTTTTTAGTCCCCCAAATAGAAAATATTTATACAGGAATATTATAGAGTGTTATTTAGCACTGTGTTGTGATATAGGAGTTAGTTATAAATCCAATACTCCTCTGCATTGTGTTTAAGCTGAATTTTTGTTTTCATTTTAACGGAACATTTGTTTGTATGTGTTAAATTAGTATAATAAACTTAATGACAAACTGCTGTTGTCTTATGCTGGTATTTTTGTTCTGTTTTAGTGCATAACTCCCTCCTTTAAAGGGACAGTATAATGTAAAATAGTTTTTCCCTTAATGTGTTTACAATTGCTTTTTTTTACCAACTGCAGAGTAAAAAATTTATGAAAATTAGCTTTTTAAGGTTTATTTCTGTATATTAAACCTCTGATTTTGTGTTTTGAAGCCACAACCTAATAAAATGGGTTGAGCTTGTAGGTATAATCAGATCTCATTACTGTATCACATTGTGCACATATACCTGCTTCTGTATCTTATATCTGTACATAAAACAATCACCAGTACTTTGAGAGAACAATGGAAAATCAACATTTTATTACCTTATCTCTGCTATATCTCACTGGGAGTGTAATTTCTTCTGCTGGCTGTGTTTACAAAGCTTATCTATAGCTGGTACGCGCGGCCACAAACTTTCAGAATAGGTGGGGATACCACATGCTAAATTAACAATTTCAAATGCCAATATAAGGGTAAAGGAGCTACTTGTAAACAATTTAATACACTCCAGCAGGTAAAGTGGATCATTGGGAACAAATTAAAGGGGAGGACATTTTTGAGTAAACTGTCCCTTTAAGCAAAGAATGTGACTGTCATAAACTACACACTAAAAAACTTTAGATTTCTTGGGAGAAGTCCAGCGCATTGTGAGCTGTATCAATTGCTGCAAAAGGAGGGAGTTATGCAGTGAAGCAGAACAAAAATAACAGAACACTTTTATTTCACCAGCACCCGATCTACTCACCTCACTGACTACAACACATGAATGGGCACACACCAGCCTCAGTAAACTTTACTGCACACACAGCTAAATGCAGCAGAAAACACATTGCTGACAGCACTTACGGAGCCATGCTTATGACTGTAAACCGGTGTGCTCAGGTGGTGCTGTTGTGTACAAGGTGGGTGGTCAATGAATAGTGCTGTTTGCATCATGGGAATTGTAGTTTCTAGGGACAAGCCTGAAAAGTAATTACTGCTGCAAATTAGCAAACGGAAAAGTGGTGGGTAGTGTCACAGGCAGAACATCAGAGCCTCCATTACATATGCAGCGTCGCCCGCAAAAGCCGGTATCACATATACGGCGTAACATACAAGTTACGCGCGTATATTTCACCTGTCGCCCGCAATTTTTACTCCCATAAGCTAACATGGGACCGCGTCGTAAATCGGTATCCAATATCCAGCGCAAGGACTTAAGTGTAGGGTTGCCACCTCGGCCATGTTTTCCTGGACACTTATGAGTTACACATGCTGGTGTGTTGGGAGGAACATGCATTTTGCTGCTGGATAGCACAACATAGTGACCATTGACTGCGCTATTCATGTTCCTCCCTGCACACCCTGCAACATATGTAACTCATAAGTGTCCAGGAAAACATGGCCGAGGTGGTAACCCTACTTACGTGGCGAAAATGGAGAAATCTTACTCCATTTTCACCTCGCCAAAAAAAGGCAGCCGTATCAAGCCTTGTGCTGAGTATGGGAGCACCGTAACTCCCAAAAATGCCTGCAAAAATAAACAGTACAAGAAAAATAATATAAAGTCAGATGCGCCTCTATAGATATAATAAAAATGTGATTGCTGTCAACAATATAACAATTGTGTCTAGTAACATATAAAAACAATACAAATACCCAATTCATGAAATATATAAAAATATAAATATAAATAATAATAATAAATCTCACACAACGTAAATGTGATATTGATGTATATCCCACAGTACTATGGAATAGATAGTATTGTAACAATCTCAGAGATAAAACTGTTAGAAAGACCTTAATGTCCAAAGATGAATAAGAGTTCAATATGGCTGCAAACACTTCTTCCAAAACTTGAAGCAGTTCAAGCGGAGCAAATCTGTACAGAGGACAAAAGAGAAGAAGGCGCCAACATAGTGTGATTCAGTCTTAAAATATTCTCACTCCCCACGCATTCAATTAATCGTACTTACGAGAAGTAAGGCACTTGATAAGTGCTACACAGGCCTTCTGGAACATTAACAGCTGTCCAGGTAGCTGCTCGCTCGTCACACAGGTGAATCTCTTGATACAGTAACTCTCCTGTTAGCCCGAAGTGTATAGGGTCCCTGAAGCTTGTAATCCTGTAGTGCTTCAATTACTCGAAGTAGTCACCCTCAGGTAATAATGCCCAACCAGGTGGGCTAACAGCGTGACAACCGAACACTTCAGGAGACTAGAACGTAGAAATTCACTCAAGCCGTGATGTGAGATAAAGTATAAAAATAAATGTTTATTAAAACAAGTAATTTCACAACGCGTTTCCCGGTCCTCTCGACCGCTTCCTCAGGTGAATAACTAAATCTAACAATCACAGCTTAAATTAGCCTTGCTCAGTGTCTATGCCTAAACAAGGCGCATGCGTGAAGGAGCATGCAAACCCCAAACAAAAGTGGGTGTGTATCTAGGTTCGTGTGACTGGTTCTTGTCGGTAGTGCGAACACCAATCAGGCGGTGGGTTTCTATCTGCTCCGAAATAGACAGGAGGCAATAGTGATAATAGTATCCACGGGTATTAGTGGATCATATAGAAAAAAACACCATATACCTAACTCATATATTTATATACTAGGTTTGAAAAACCCTAATTTTGGCATAATGGCATTCCATAAAATTTAAATATTATTGGTGTGATACACTACTTTAGTAACATAGTATCAGACAAGTGACATTATAGCTATACTAATGAACCGCCAAGATTATGAACTCTGAACGTATATACATTCCCAGAGAGGGATGCATCTCCTACACAGTATATTTGATCGTTGTATACAATAAACAACCTACATAAAAAGTACTATCCTATCTATAAAAAATACATGACAAAATATATATAATAAAAAAAAATATAAAAAATATGTATAAAAACATATATATGCACACCATATTAATCATACAGCATAGAAACTTCATGGACTAGCATCAAAATCATGCAACCCTAAATCTGATAGCTCTTAAAGTGAGCATGTCTACTCAAATAGGCCAGAGGTACTGTGTCACTGTTCTCACAAAAGTGTACACAAAATGACTAACAGGTACAAGGAATCAAATTACATCTCCCTGACCAACAAAATTGGACCACCATGGAAGTCTCAGTCATAAAGGAAATAAATATTTCATCTACAGCATGGTGTTAGAAATAATCAATCGGCTAACCTGGTTTTCATATATTTAAACAGCTAACTTTAAATTAATTAAACGCTGCCATATCTAGGTCTTCATTAAGGCCATATGGATTCAAGGTCTTTATTTTCCATATCCAATACGTCTCTCTCTGTCTTAAATCAATTAGTCTATTTCTACCCCACTTTTGAGCAATTTGTTCAATGGGAAAGATACTGTGTATATCTGTCTGTCCATCATGACAGCACACTCCATGCCTAGAGACGCTATGCTTAATACAGGAATTTCTCACATTTCTGATGTGCTCCCCCCATCTTTTTTTCAGGGGTCTTGAGGTTCTCCCTATGTACTGCAGGCCACATTTGCACTCCAGTAGATAGATTACGAAGGAGGAATCACACGAAAAACAAGTTTTTATCTCAAATTCCTCCTTTGTTGAAAAGGACACAAATTTTGATTTTTCCCCCTTTGTAAACTCACACAAACCACAATTGGCTCGGTTACACTTGTAAAATCCTTTCTTACCAGATAACCAATTTTTGGTCCCTGGTTCTTTCTTTTTTCCAAATTTCCTCATCACTATTTTGCTAGGAGCAAGTTTATTTTTTAGTGAAGGTGCTCTTTTAAAAGTACACATCGGATTCTTATCCAGAAGATTTTTTAATACGGGGTCATTTAGTAGAATGCTCCAATGTTTGTGGACAATTCTCTTAATTCTATCATGATTTGAAGTGTATTTAGTTATAAATCTAAGGTTATTATTTTTATTATTTTTGTTATTATGTAGACTACTACATTCAGAGGTATTATTAATTTTTGCTGTTTCAAAAAGTTCAGATCTATCTTTGCTTCTTGCTTTCAAATAACTCTCCTCTATTAAATCTTTAGGATATTCTTTTTCCAAGAATCTAGTTTTTAAAATTTCTGCTTGTTCATCGAATAGAGCTAAATTTGTACAGTTTCTACGGATTCTAGAGAACTGGTTGTAAGGTATATTCTTTTTCCACGCTTTGTAGTGGTTGCTTTTGTAATTCAAATAGCTGTTTGTATCTACAGTTTTGAAGTGAGTTTTTGTCAATATATGACCTGCTTGATCCCAATAAAGTACCAAGTCCAAAAATTCAATATAGTCTGAACTTATATTGTGTGTAAACTTAAGTCCCATATTGTTCTCATTTAATGATTTAATAAAGTCCAAGGCATTTTCTTCTGTACCCTCCCAAATGAAAATAAGATCATCTATAAAACGGCCAAAGAACACCAGACTTGCCCCCAGGGGGGAGTTATAAATATATCTCTCCTCAAATACCCCCATAAATAAATTAGCAAAACTAGGGGTAAATCTGGTGCCCATGGCCGTTCCTTTGATCTGTAAAAAAAATTGTTCTTGATAGATAAAATAATTATGTTTTAACACAAACGAAATAGCCTCTAACAAAAATAGTCTTTGTTTCATGGGTAAGAATTGATCTCTCTTCAAAAAGACATCAACAGCATCTATGCCCAGATGATGCTCTATATTTGAATAAAGTGATGTGGCATCACAAGTGAACCATATTAAGTTGTGATCAGCCTTTTTTATTTTGGACAACTTAGCAATAAGGTCAGGAGTGTCTTTAATATATGAGGGTAGACCCTTAACTGGTTTCTTCAAAAAATGATCTACATATTCGGATAAATTACAGGTAAGGCTCCCTATACCCGAAATAATGGGTCTACCCGGTGGATTGATAGTACATTTATGGATTTTCAGGAGGTGGTAGTAATAAGCTAGGTTAGGTGACATCGGAACTAGATATTCTTTCTCCTTTCTGGTTAGGATCCCCTTTAAAAAACCTTTATCTATCATTTTGGTTAGACAAATAGTATAAGTTTTAGTAGGATTATATGTAAGTTTTTTTCTAGTATTCTTGATCTAATAGGATCCTGTCTGCTTCTTGCAGATAATCTGACATATTTTGCAAAACAACCCCTCCCCCCTTATCCGCCTGCCTTATCACCAGATCCTCTTTTTTGGCAAGTCTTGATAGAGCTCTAATTTCATATATATTCAAATTTGAATTGCTCACTTTTTTGTCTAGAGCACCAAACTCCTCCAGGACCAGGTTTTGAAATAATGATATATATGGACTGGTAACCGGGGGGTTAAAGTTAGATCTTAGCATTAAATTGGAATGGATATAATCATCAAATAAAATATTACATAACTTCTCTGGTTCATGATAGATTATATTACTAGTCGGTCTTTCTGGCATATCATCAGTAACAATGGAAATTTGTGTTGTATTATTGATTTTCTTATCACAAAAATACTTTTGCATAGACAATTTTCTTACAAACCTATTGAGATCAACAAATAATTCAAACAAATTATGTTCGTTTGAAGGACAAAATGAAAGGCCCCTACTCAGTACGCAAATTTCTTCATTTGTAAGAATGTGACTTGAGAGATTGAAAATGCCTTCTTTCATTGAATGCGTGGGGAGTGAGAATATTTTAAGACTGAATCACACTATGTTGGCGCCTTCTTCTCTTTCGTCCTCTGTAAAAATAAACTAACACCTAACACCTGTGTTGTAGGCTATGGCGGTTTAGGGGTTAATAATTTAGTTATTACTTGCGGTGTGGGTTTGATGGCGGATATAGGGGTTAATAGTTTAAATAGGCATATTGCGTTGTGGGGGGTTGTTGGTCTAGGGGTTAATACATTTATTATTAGTAGTGAGAGGGGTGATTGCGGATATAGGGGTTATACGTGTCCGGATTATTTTTGGGAGGCGTGTTAGACTGTTAAAGGGGGATTTTAGATTTTCTTTACTTTTCTTAGGTGCCGGCAGTTTCTGAAGTGCCGTAAGTCACTGGCGACTCCAGAAATTTGTATTTACGCTTATTTCTGGACATCGCTAGTTTATCCGACTTACGCCACTTAGGAAATGCCGGCGCCATATATGTAATACCCCAAAGTGCGAGGTGAAATTACGGGCGGCGCAGGTTTCCACGCTTGAGCCGAAACCTGCGCTGTATATTTGATCGCGCCCCAGGACCCTTTGCACCCCAGGCTGTGATCCCTGCACTTCTCCCCAGCCATAGTGTGCTTTACATTTTACCCTGGCATCTGAGCAGGACACATTTTCTCTGGTGCGTGACCTCGCTTCAGTGCTGAGTCGGGTGTTCTAACTTCACTGCACTACGCATACTGGCTCGTTAAAAATGCCGATTTTTTTCTTCATGTGGCAGTGGCCCATAACGCTGTTTTTTCCCTAATGCTGCTATTACGAGTCTTGTAGGTATAGGTGTACCGCACACATTTTAGGCGGTCACGCAACGTCAGTACCGCACTTTTAAAAAAGTCCTTTTTCAATGGGACTCCCATAGCGCCAGTATTACGAGTTTGCCTGGGAGGCCAAAAAGTGAGCGGTATACCTTATACTGACAAGATCCGTACCGCCATCTAAAGTCAGTAGCTATGAGTTTTACGTTACAAAGCCGTACCATAAAACTCATATCTAAAGTGTTACAAGGGCTTGTAGTGATGCCTCAATATTGATGCATCACTACAATCCCCCATTTTACATACCGATGCAGAAAGGGCCACGCTGTGGCCCCATCTGCATCGGCTATGTATGTGTACAAAGTAGTTGGTGGGTGGGAGCTGCTTTTAACAAAGATTGCCTTACTTGTTTATTTCCCATGCGATCTAACAGTGTCTGCTTTTTGCTGCCCGGTGTGTAGCTTGTGGCGGTTGCGGTGGGGGGGGCGGGTGCTCGCGCGTGCTCACGCAAAATATGCAGCCCACTTGGTAAAAAAAAAAGATCGATGTAGATGCAGGGGCATCTCTGTTCTTTAGTAAGGGATCTGGGAGGGGGAGGGATGTACATTATTTAGGGGGGCCAGCTACACTACAGAAAACAAATATTAGATTAAAAAAGTAAAAAAAAAAACTATTTTGGGGGGCAAATTGGGTACTGGCAGACTGCTGCCAGTACCCAAGATGGCGGCAAATAGAGTGGGAGGGTTAGAGAGATGTATGGGGGGATCAGGGAGGTTGTGGGGTAAGGGGGGATCCATCACTGCAGACTGTATGACAAAAAAAAAAAAAATACATTATTTTTATTTCAGTACTGGCAGACTTTCTGCCAGTACTTAAGATGGCGGTGACAATTATGAGGTGGGGAGGGAAGAGAGCTGTTTGAGGGGGGTCAGGGGGGGATCAGGGGGTGGGATGTGTCAGGTGGGAGGCTGATCTCTACACTAAAGCTAAAAATTAACCCCACAAGCTACCTAATTAACCCCTTAACTGCTGGGCATATTATAAGTGTGGTGCGCAGCAGTATTTAACGGCCTTATTATTACCAAAAAGCAACACCAAAGCCATATATGTCTGCTATTTCTGAACAAAGGGGATCCCAGAGAAGCATTTACAACCATTTGTGCCATAATTGCACAATAATTTCAGTGAGAAACCTAAAATTGTGAAAAATTTTAGTTTTTTTTTTATTTGATCGTATTTGGCGGTGAAATGGTGGCATGAAATATACCAAAATGGGCCTAGATCAATGCTTTGGGATGTCTTCTAAATATAAATATATACATGTCAAGGGATATTCAGGGATTCCTGAAAGATATCAGTGTCCCAATGTAACTAGCGCTAATTTTGAAAAAAAGTGTTTTGGAAATAGCAAAGTGCAAAGTGCTACTTGTACTTATTGCCCTATAACTTGCAAAAAAAGCAAAGAACATGTAAACATTGGGTATTTCTAAACTCGGGACAAAATTTAGAAACTATTTAGAATGGGTGTTTTTTGGTGGTTGTAGATGTGTAACAGATTTTGGGGGTCAAATTTAGAAAAAGTGTGTTTTTTTTTCAATTTTTTCCTCATATTTTATATTTTTCTTATAGTAAATTATAAGATATGATGAAAATAATGGTATCTTTAGAAAGTCCATTTAATGGCGAGAAAAACGGTATATAATATGTGTGGGTAAAGTAAACGAGTAAGAGGAAAATTACAGCTAAACACAAACACTGCAGAAATGTAAAAATAGCCATTGTCATTAAGGGTAAGAAAATTGAAAAATGGTCCGGTCATTAAGGGGTTAAAGATTATTAACCCCTAATCTGCCGTCCGCCCACACCGCTGCTATAATAAACCTATTAACCACTAAACCGCAATCCCCCACAACAAAATATACTATAATAAATTATTAACCCCTAAGCCTCTGACCTCCCACATCACTAAATCTACATAAATATATTAACACTTAAATCTAACCCTAACGTAACCCTAAGCCTAAGTCTAACCCAAACCCGAACTCCCCCTAACTTTAACATAATTAAAATAGAGCTAAAAAAAAAAACTACAATTATTAACTAAATAATTCCTATTTAAAACTAAATACTGGGGGGGCGGAGCCAACCGCCAAACAGAGCAGACACTATTATATAGAGCTCTCCAAACTAACATTGGCTTAAGCTACTAAAAGCCATTGTTTCTTAGATAAATATCGGATTTTTACTTCTCTACATGTCTTACCAAGCGGCCCCTGAACCAGCTTATTTAGCAAAGATTTCAGAGAATAAAGACATAAAGCTCCAGTATGAAGCAGCCCTGAACCAGGAAAGAAACAAGCCGGCATTTTAGGCCTTGTCTTTTCTCTCTCGAAGGCGGATTACAACACATCACTTTTACATCGCAAGTTGCAGTTGCACAATCCACCGAGGTGGGGACCTGGACCTGCAACCAGACCCTCATAACTCTTAATCTAACCACATTTACCTTGTCTAGTGATCGCTACTTTGTTCAGGGCAGCTGAACCCCCCCCCCTCACCATCTCCCTCCCTCTCTCCCGGTGGGGACTACGCGGAGAGCTGCGGAAAGACAGTGTTGAGTAACAACCTCTGTGTCACTCATTGAAAGCTGCCTATACACATATATCTTACTTCCCTCAGCAACATGGCACTCATGAACAGGGAGGAGGAAATATTGCACCAGAGATCGATAGCACACTACCTTGATCTCCAGCAAAGCCTGCAGGCACTCACGGATCTTGCTAAGTTCCTGCCACAAGCCAGAGCGGCTCCGCTGCAGAGAAGCACAGAGACCTGTCTAGACCGAAATAAAAAGCGACATCTGAGAGACAGTGCAATGCCTACTCCACCACACGTCCAAGAGATCTGGGGCTCGATCCGATATAAATTGTCGCCCGCAAAAGCCGGCGATGCGGGTTTGGAATCCTATATACGGCGTAACCTAGAAGTTACGCTCGTATATTTCTGCCGTCGCCCGTAGTTTTTTGGGCCATAGGCAGGTATACCAAACCCGCGCAGTTTGGTATCCAATATACAGCGTAAGGACTTATGTGGCGAAAATGGAGAAATCTTACTCCATTTTCACTTCGCCACAAAAAGCAGCCGTAAGAAGCCTTACGCTGACTATTGGAGCCCCGTAACTACCTAAACTACCTGCAAAATAAAACCTAACACCTAACGCATGCGCAATGTTTATCTACCTGTCAGCTGCGATCCCCCGCCGCAATCCCTAATAAAGTATTTAACCCCATAAACCGCCGCTCCTGGACCCCGCCGCCATCTACATAAACTAACCCCCTACTGTGAGCCCCTAAAACCGCCACCATCTAACTGATCTATCCCCTAATGTGAACCCCTATAACTACAGCCATCTACCTTATCTATCCCCTAATCTGACCCCTTACACTGCCGCCACCTATATAAAAATTATTAACCCCTAATCTAATCCCCCTATACCGCCGCCAGCTATATTAATATTATTAACCCCTAATCTAATATCCCTAAAGTAATAAGCTCTATTACCAGCCCTTAAAAGGGCCTTTTGCGGGGCTTTGCCCCAAAGTAAACAGCTCTTTTGCCCTATAACCTGCTCTCCCTACACCGCCGCCACCTATATTAATAGTATTAACCCCTAATGTAAGCCCCTTACACTGCCGCCATCTATATTAAAATTATTAACCCCTAATTTAATCTACCTACCCCGCCGCCAGCTATATTATCTATATTAACCCTAAGTATATAGTTAATATAGTTATTACATTATATATATTAACTATATTAACCCTAATTATATTAGGGTTAATATAGTTAATATAGTTACTATAGTATTTATATTAACTATATTAACTCTATCTAACCCTAACACCCCTAACTAAATTCTTATTAAATAAATCTAA
Organism: Bombina bombina; assembly: GCF_027579735.1. Taxonomy (NCBI): domain Eukaryota; kingdom Metazoa; phylum Chordata; class Amphibia; order Anura; family Bombinatoridae; genus Bombina; species Bombina bombina. The sequence continues at coordinate 130,955,664 of NC_069506.1, forward strand.
TTCATATTATAAACTAATATATTCCTATTTAAATCTAAATACTTACCTATAAAATATACCCTAAGATAGCTACAATATAATTAATAATCACATTGTAGCTATGTTAGGGTTTATATTTATTTTACAGGTAAATTGTTAATTATTTTAACTAGGTATAATAGCTATTAAATAGTTATTAACTATTTAATAGCTACCTAGTTAAAATAATTACCCAATTACCTGTAAAATAAATCCTAACCTAAGTTACAAATACACCTACACTATCAATAAATTAAATAAACTACAAATATCTATCTAAAAATACAATTAAATAAACTAAACTAAATTACAAAAAAACCCCACTAAATTACAAAAAAAAAGATTACAGCAATTTTAAGCTAATTACACCTATTCTAAACCCCCTAATAAAATAATAAAGCCCCCCAAAATAAAAAATTCCCTACCCTATTCTAAATTATAAAATACCCAGCTCTGTACCAGCCCTTAAAAGGGCTTTTTGCGGGGTATTTACCCCAAGTTAACAGCTCTTTTGCCTGTAAAAAAAAAGAACACAACACCCCCCTAACATTACTCCCACCACCCACATACCCCTATTCTAAACCCACCCAAACCCCCCTTAAAAAAACCTAACACTACCCCCCTGAAGATCTCCCTACCTTGTCTTCACCCAACCGGGCCGAACTCCTCATCCGATCCGGGCGATGTCTTTATCTAAGCGGCAAAGAAGAACTCTTCATCCCGGCGATGTCTTTATCCAAGCGGCAGCAAAGTCTTCTTCCATCCGGCAGCATCTTCCATCAAGCGGCATCTTCAATCTTCTTTCTTCGCTCCTCCGACGCGGAGCATCCATCCCGGCCGACGACTGAACGACGAATGTGGTACCTTTAAATGACGTCATCCAAGATGGCGTCCGTCGAATTCCGATTGGCTGATAGGATTCTATCAGCCAATCGGAATTAAGGTAGGAAAAATCTGATTGGCTGATTGAATCAGCCAATCAGATTCAAGTTCAATCCAATTGGCTGAACCTTGCAAAAGAGCTAAATGCCCTTTTAAGGGCAATGCCTATCCAAATACCCTTTTCAGAGCTATGGTTAGCTTAGGTTTATTTAGATTTTTTAGATAGAGGTTTTTTTTGGGGGGGGGTGGTTGGGTGGGTGGGTGTTGGGTTTTACTGTTGAGGGGTTGTTTGTATTTTTTATTGTAATGTAAAAGAGCTGTTATCTTTGGGGCAATGCCCCGCAAAAGGCCCTTTTAAGGGCCATTGGTAGTTTATTGTAAGATAGGGTTTTTTTATTTTGGGGGGGCATTTTTATTTTGATAGGGCTATTAGATTAGGAGTAATTCGTTTTGTATTTTTGATAATTTCGTTTGTTATTTCTTGTAATTTAGTGGGGGATAATTTAGAAAATTGCAGAAATCCCAACTATCAGTAACCAAAAAGCCCCCACTGATTCTAATAAAATAAAACACAAATACTACCTTAATAACTGCACGTAATTACATTTCGTATTATAAAATATTTAAGCATTTAACAAGCGTACGGTCACTGGAAAATAGGTTTATTGTATGTTGTTGTGCAATAAAGCTACTTTTTTAAATGTTACTTTAGTGGGAATCTACTTTAATGATAAGTCTCTATCTTATTTAGGGTTTCAATATAGAACTTGTTGGGGGGGGGGGGGGCGCAGTAGCGGGTGAACCCACCTCCCTGAAATTAGTTTTTGCAGGTTGGGATGTCTGAAATTGTATTTTAATAATTTAATTTATTTTATTTTATGGTAATGTTAGTTTTTAGTGTAAGGCAGGTTAGGTTTAATTTTACAGGTAACTTTGTATTTATTTTAACTAGGTAGTTAGTACATAGTTAATAGCTATTTACTAACTAGTCTACCTAGTTAAAATAAATACAAACTTTAAGATAGATACAATATAACTATTAGTAATATTGTAGCTAGCTTAGGTTTTATTTTACAGGTAAGTATGTATTTATTTTTAAATAGGAAATATTTAGGTAATAATTGTAAGGCTTATTTAGCTTTATTTTAATTATATTTAAGTTAGGGGGTGTTAGGGTTAGGGTTAGGGTTAGATTTAGGCTTAGGGTTACTTTAGGGTTAGGGTTACATTAGGGTTAGGTTAAGGGGTTAATATATTTATTTAGTGTTAGTGATGTTGGAGGCCAGAGGTTTAGGAGTTAATAACTTTAGTATAGTGGCGGGGTTAATAAGTGTAGGTAGGGGGAGGTGATGTAGAGCGCAGCAGATTAGGGTTTAATAACTGTAATGTAGGTGGCAGCAATATTAAGGGCGGCAGATTAGGGGTTAATAAGTGTATTTAGGTGACAGGAATATTAGGGGCAGCAGATTAGGGGTTAATAACTGTATGTATGTGGCGGCGATGTTAGGGGCAGCAGATTAGGGGTTAATAACTGTACAGGGAGTGCAGAATTATTAGGCAAGTTGTATTTTTGAGGATTAATTTTAATATTGAACAACAACCATGTTCTCAATGAACCCAAAAAACTTATTAATATCAAAGCTGAATAGTTTTGGAAGTAGTTTTTAGTTTGTTTTTAGTTATAGCTATTTTAGGGGGATATCTGTGTGTGCAGGTGACTATTACTGTGCATAATTATTAGGCAACTTAACAAAAAACAAATATATACCCATTTCAATTATTTATTTTTACCAGTGAAACCAATATAACATCTCAACATTCACAAATATACATTTCTGACATTCAAAAACAAAACAAAAACAAATCAGTGACCAATATAGCCACCTTTCTTTGCAAGGACACTCAAAAGCCTGCCATCCATGGATTCTGTCAGTGTTTTGATCTGTTCACCATCAACATTGCGTGCAGCAGCAACCACAGCCTCCCAGACACTGTTCAGAGAGGTGTACTGTTTTCCCTCCTTGTAAATCTCACATTTGATGATGGACCACAGGTTCTCAATGGGGTTCAGATCAGGTGAACAAGGAGGCCATGTCATTAGATTTTCTTCTTTTATACCCTTTCTTGCCAGCCACGCTGTGGAGTACTTGGACGCGTGTGATGGAGCATTGTCCTGCATGAAAATCATGTTTTTCTTGAAGGATGCAGACTTCTTCCTGTACCACTGCTTGAAGAAGGTGTCTTCCAGAAACTGGCAGTAGGACTGGGAGTTGAGCTTGACTCCATCCTCAACCCGAAAAGGCCGCACAAGCTCATCTTTGATGATACCAGCCCAAACCAGTACTCCACCTCCACCTTGCTGGCGTCTGAGTCGGACTGGAGCTCTCTGCCCTTTACCAATCCAGCCACGGGCCCATCCATCTGGCCCATCAAGAATCACTCTCATTTCATCAGTCCATAAAACCTTAGAAAAATCAGTCTTGAGATATTTCTTGGCCCAGTCTTGACGTTTCAGCTTGTGTGTCTTGTTCAGTGGTGGTCGTCTTTCAGCCTTTCTTACCTTGGCCATGTCTCTGAGTATTGCACACCTTGTGCTTTTGGGCACTCCAGTAATGTTGCAGCTCTGAAATATGGCCAAACTGGTGGCAAGTGGCATCTTGGCAGCTGCACGCTTGACTTTTCTCAGTTCATGGGCAGTTATTTTGCGCCTTGGTTTCTCCACACGCTTCTTGCGACCCTGTTGACTATTTTGAATGAAACGCTTGATTGTTCGATGATCACGCTTCAGAAGCTTTGCAATTTTAAGAGTGCTGCATCCCTCTGCAAGATATCTCACTATTTTTGACTTTTCTGAGCCTGTCAAGTCCTTCTTTTGACCCATTTTGCCAAAGGAAAGGAAGTTGCCTAATAATTATGCACACTTGATATAGGGTGTTGATGTCATTAGACCACACCCCTTCTCATTACAGAGATGCACATCACCTAATATGCTTAATTGGTAGTAGGCTTTCGAGCCTATACAGCTTGGAGTAAGACAACATGCATAAAGAGGATGATGTGGTCAAAATACTCATTTGCCTAATAATTCTGCACTCCCTGTATGTAGGTGGTGGCGATGTTAAGGGCGGCAGATTAGGGGTGTTTAAACTTGGGGTTTATGTTAAGGTGTTAGGTTTAAACATAACTTTTTATTTCCCCCAAAAAAAGGCAGAGGAGAGTGAGACAGAAGGGGGAGAGAGGGAGACAGAGGGAGGAGAGAGACACATAAGTGGGGAGAGAGGGAACACTGAAATGGGGGAGGCACCACTGAATATTTAAGTAACTATCAAATGCGAATAGTCTACAATCTATTTTAAATATCTGAAACATAACAGCACATATGAATGGGAGCATTAATAAATTATTATTTGTTGTCTACATCAGGGTTGTCCAACATACACCTAAGGAATCACTGGTTTAAATGTAATACTATAGCTACAGGAGCCATGGAGAATATTTGCTATAACTCATTCTATTGCTTGGTTTCATTTTACATTACCAAGCTTTTGGTCTAGCTTACTCTGGTCAAATAACAACTCATCCATACAAACAGCATAATAGTAAGATAATGTTGTGAGAAAACACAGTTGTAGAGCTACAGAGAGTTCATAAGTTCAGAAAGAGAGTGAGACTATATACTAGTGTGCAGTACATAGGCAAGCTGCTAAGGTAGTGGGTGTAAAGTTTGAGTAAACAAAATACAAAAATGATCCTTAAACTGCTGTAAAAGAGTAAAACAAAAAAACAAAACAAAAAATAAACAACATTCATTAAATTATACAGACATCCCAACCTGCAAAAACTCATTTCAGGGAGCCCCCCCCCGCACCCCTTACTATACTACCTCACTGCATGCCAACGTCACTGTACCACCTCTGTATAGTACCTCACTGTACCACCTCTGTATAGTACCTCACTGTACCACCTCTGTATAGTACCTCACTGTACCACCTCTGTATAATACCTCACTGTACCACCTCTGTATAATACCTCACTGTACCACCCACCTCTGTATAGTACCTCACTGTACTACCTCTGTATAGTACCTCACTGTACCACCTATTTATAGTACCTCACTGTACCACCTCACTATAGTACCTCACTGTACCACCTCTGTGTAGTACCTCACTCTACCACCTCTGTATAGTACCTCAATGTACCACCTCACTATTGTACCCCCAGCCCCCCTAACTCCAATTCAGAATTCCTCAGTGCTCTGATTATGAAATAGTTGAAAATGTTATCACATTATAGAGTATGGGAAGTCTGCACAATATAGAGTATGGGAAGACTGCACAATATAGAGGTATGGGAAATCTGCACAATATAGACCTGCTAGTGCAAAATCAATCATAGTACTCTTATTGGTGTGTTCATTTAATCAATTGCTGCTAAAATCTGTAATGTGCTAGTGGCAATGAGCTAAGGGATCAGTCTTTGTTAGTACTATTATATACATATACATATAATGGGTCAGGTAATGCTGGAAGCAAATATAAAAATTCAAATATGTTTATAGTCACTGTCAGACCTTGCTATGATCATATAATGGGTCAGGTAATGCTGGGAGCAAATATACAAATTCACATATGTTTATAGTCACTCAGACCTTGTTATGATCATATAATGGGTCAGGTAATGCTTGGAGCAAATATACAAATTCACATAGTCACTCAGACCTTGTTATGATCATATAATGGGTCATGTAATGCTGGGAGCAAATATACAAATTCATATATGTTTATAAAGTCACTGTCAGACCTTACTATGATCATATAATGGGTCAGGTAATGCTGGGAGCAAATATACAAATTCACATATGTTTATAAAGTCACTGTCAGACCTTACTATGATATAATGGGTCAGGTAATGCTGGGAGCAAATATACAAATTCACATATGTTTATAGTCACTCAGACCTTGTTATGATCATATAATGGGTCAGGTAATGCTTGGAGCAAATATACAAATTCACATAGTCACTCAGACCTTGTTATGATCATATAATGGGTCAGGTAATGCGGGGAGCAAATATACAAATTCACATATGTTTATAAAGTCACTGTCAGACCTTACTATGATCATATAATGGGTCAGGTAATGCTGGGAGCAAATATACAAATTCACATAGTCACTCAGACCTTGTTATGATCATATAATGGGTCAGGTAATGCTGGGAGCAAATATACAAATTCACATATGTTTATAAAGTCACTGTCAGACCTTGCTATGATCATATAATGGGTCAGGTAATGCTGGGAGCAAATATACAAATTCACATATGTTTAATAAGTCACTGTCAGACCTTGCAATGATCATATAATGGGTCAGGTAAAGGTAATGCTGGGAGCAAATATAAAAATTCACACTCCCTACAGACACATATCAAATGCCTTCCAAAAGTCTCACTCCTCTCTCATACCTTCAGAAGTGTGACAGTGACAGGCAGCCAGGGGCAGTGTGAGTCCATGTGGCTGGCTCCTAGCTCTTCTCTGTCCTCTACGGCGCACACGCAGCAGCACTGCAGCAGCTCCCTCCTTACAGTCTGCTCTTCCCATGCGTGTGACGTCACAGCCCGCCGATTCAGGCAGTCAGCCCAAGACCAGCAGACAGGCACGCCTCCCCTGCAGCGCTGATGCTGCTGATTGGATGAAAACAATCTAGCTCCATTATAGAGGCGGTTTTTAGAACCGCCTCTATTGTAGCGTGTATGGGGCCCAGTAAGACACCACTGGGTGGCGCTTAGCTCAAAGTGAGCTAAGAAGATATTTAAGCATCCAGGTTGCGCAATCATGGAGGGCAGCGGTACCGCTCACTGCCTCCTTATTGCGCAACATGGATGTCACTCAGATGTTCTGTTGCAAATTTGGAATTGGAATCACAGCATCGGGGGGGGGGGATACCTGGGGGGGGCTTGGACAAAAAAAAGTAAAATATATATATTTTTTTAAATTAATAATCAGAAATAAAAACTTTCTTTTTCTCTGATTTGATAGGGGAGGCGAAGCTTCCTCTGCCTCCTATCACTGCATGTCACTGCAATTGATCAAGTAGTAGTTAAATGGTTTGGGTAATGGATTTGAGATGAGATCAAGTGGTTGAGCAAGTCATTGATCTGGCCAGGTTATTTAGGCCCCCAGATATTTTGATAATACATGCTGGTATGTATTAGTAGTATGGGAAGTCTGCACAATATAGAGTATGGGAAGACTGCACAATATAGAGGTATGGGAAATCTGCACAATATAGACCTGCTAGTGCAAAATCAATCATAGTACTCTTATTGGTGTGTTCATTTAATCAATTGCTGCTAAAATCTGTAATGTGCTAGTGGCAATGAGCTAAGGGATCAGTCTTTGTTAGTACTATTATATACATATACATATAATGGGTCAGGTAATGCTGGAAGCAAATATAAAAATTCAAATATGTTTATAGTCACTGTCAGACCTTGCTATGATCATATAATGGGTCAGGTAATGCTGGGAGCAAATATACAAATTCACATATGTTTATAGTCACTCAGACCTTGTTATGATCATATAATGTGTCAGGTAATGCTTGGAGCAAATATACAAATTCACATAGTCACTCAGACCTTGTTATGATCATATAATGGGTCATGTAATGCTGGGAGCAAATATACAAATTCATATATGTTTATAAAGTCACTGTCAGACCTTACTATGATCATATAATGGCTCAGGTAATGCTGGGAGCAAATATACAAATTCACATATGTTTATAAAGTCACTGTCAGACCTTACTATGATCATATAATGGGTCAGGTAATGCTGGGAGCAAATATACAAATTCACATATGTTTATAAAGTCACTCAGACCTTGCTATGATATAATGGGTCAGGTAATGCTGGGAGCAAATATACAAATTCACATATGTTTATAGTCACTCAGACCTTGTTATGATCATATAATGGGTCAGGTAATGCTTGGAGCAAATATACAAATTCACATAGTCACTCAGACCTTGTTATGATCATATAATGGGTCAGGTAATGCGGGGAGCAAATATACAAATTCACATATGTTTATAAAGTCACTGTCAGACCTTACTATGATCATATAATGGGTCAGGTAATGCTGGGAGCAAATATACAAATTCACATATGTTTATAAAGTCACTGTCAGACCTTGCTATGATCATATAATGGGTCAGGTAATGCTGGGAGCAAATATACAAATTCACATATGTTTAATAAGTCACTGTCAGACCTTGCAATGATCATATAATGGGTCAGGTAAAGGTAATGCTGGGAGCAAATATAAAAATTCACACTCCCTACAGACACATATCAAATGCCTTCCAAAAGTCTCACTCCTCTCTCATACCTTCAGAAGTGTGACAGTGACAGGCAGCCAGGGGCAGTGTGAGTCCATGTGGCTGGCTCCTAGCTCTTCTCTGTCCTCTACGGCGCACACGCAGCAGCACTGCAGCAGCTCCCTCCTTACAGTCTGCTCTTCCCATGCGTGTGACGTCACAGCCCGCCGATTCAGGCAGTCAGCCCAAGACCAGCAGACAGGCACGCCTCCCCTGCAGCGCTGATGCTGCTGATTGGATGAAAACAATCTAGCTCCATTATAGAGGCGGTTTTTAGAACCGCCTCTATTGTAGCGTGTATGGGGCCCGGTAAGACACCACTGGGTGGCGCTTAGCTCAAAGTGAGCTAAGAAGATATTTAAGCATCCAGGTTGCGCAATCATGGAGGGCAGCGGTACCGCTCACTGCCTCCTTATTGCGCAACATGGATGTCACTCAGATGTTCTGTTGCAAATTTGGAATTGGAATCACAGCATCGGGGGGGGATACCTGGGGGGGCTTGGACAAAAAAAAGTAAAATATATATATTTTTTTAAATTAATAATCAGAAATAAAAACTTTCTTTTTCTCTGATTTGATAGGGGAGGCGAAGCTTCCTCTGCCTCCTATCACTGCATGTCACTGCAATTGATCAAGTAGTAGTTAAATGGTTTGGGTAATGGATTTGAGATGAGATCAAGTGGTTGAGCAAGTCATTGATCTGGCCAGGTTATTTAGGCCCCCAGATATTTTGATAATACATGCTGGGGGAAATTATCTGGGCTTCATGTCCCAGAAAGAATTAGTGAACAGAATCAGGTGGGATTTGGGAAAATTGAGGGAATTGTTTCCCCAGTTACTTATTGTTTTATTGGACATTGAGCAACGGTTGGTGTGGAGATCGGCCTGGGACAGTCGCAGGTTGGAGGCTTTTAGGAAAAAGGTTAATAGAATGGTAACCAGCTTTGTTGCAAATTTCGGTGGACATGTGCAATTAGAGGATGCATCTTAATGAAGTGTTTAATTTTAATCTGAGTGAGGGGGTGAAAAATGCCTTAGCCCTGTGGTATGGTGCTCAATGGTAGTCTGAGCAGTGGCTAGGTGCTAGCTATAAGGTGTGGATTTAAAGTAAATAAGCTGGTACTCGCGTAAGGGGAGAGGGGGGAAGTGCCTGGCTAATAGCCAGGGAAAGGTACGTGAAGTGTTGACGGGCAGGCACCTTCTAAAAAGTTGAAAGTTAATTTAATAAATGCAGACTGTGGTTTTTCACCCATCTCTGTGTCAGAGTATTATTTAGTGAGTGGAGTAATGCGCAATGTGGGGTCATGCTGCTTACACATACAGGGTCACACACTCAACAAATGTCAAAGTCACATGTTCGGGCACAATCAACCTCAATGTCACACACTTACATGCAAGGACAAGTACAGAGTCTTACATACACTGTCACAAATACACACACTTATGGGAGCACATACAATTGCTTAAAAGAACACATACCCAGTAATACATACATCCACTTACAGCAACACACACAGTCACACAAACTCCAACTTACAGCAACACATGGTCACATATACACATGCTTAAAGGAACACACACAGTCACACATGCATCTACTAAAAGGAACACACACACACAGTCAGACATGCATTCACTTAAAGGAACAAACACACACACAGTCACACATACACCCGCTTAAAGGAACACACACAGTCACACACACAGAAACAAATATACCTCCTTAAAGGAAAACACACAGTCACATATATACCCGCTACCACAGAGACACACACATTTTCACACATGTTATTTAAAATAACATAACAGTTCAAGCTAATATACTTACCCTTCTCTCCCACACCTGCACTCTTCCCTTTGCAACATATGTCACATGATATCATATAAATTAGGTTGTGCAGTGCAGCAGAGAGAGAAGAATCTCAGCTTACCTCTACAATAGGATAGCAGACCTGTTTTAACTTATTAGTAGCTCTAATTCGTATCTCCCTGAGAGTGCAACAGGGACTCCTTTTCCCCCTCCATCTGCCATGCAGGCTTCAAAAAGTTACACATGCACAGGGATATCAGACTTCCTGCAGAAAATAGGAGGCTGGCCGGAAAAGGAAATAAGCTGTGTTTTTTTTTTCTCTGCACTCTTTCAAAATTGGAATGGATTGTAAACAAGCAGATAAGGGATTCTTCTGACAATGGAGGGTGTGGTCAAACACTTACCACTGGTGCTCTGTGATGTTTCCCTACCTTGTTACGTTGTTCTACCTACGTAAAGCGTACGCCCAAGCCATTTTTTTATTTTCAAACGGATGCTGATGTTAAAATACTGATCGTATGGTTATGTTCTGTATAATTTATTTGACCACATTATATTTACAGTGTTTACAGTGCAGATCATAAATAATTAAAACATAAACACAAAATATTACGTATGATATTAGCTTGTGATGATAGCGTTAATTTTATAAATGCATTTTGCAGGCTATGTGTGACAGACCCTTCTGCCAGTACAGAAGGAGTTAACTGTGTTCCACAGTATTGTGTACTGTCATTAAAGTTAGTGATAAACAGTCCATTGTTTAATCACCCTCAGAGAGCAGACGCTAGGTGATAAGACAAGCCAAATGTGTTTTGTGTTTAAGTTGTTATCTGCCTAAGTAAAGTATGTGATTCTATTGTGGTCTTTCCAAGGGTGTGGGCCCTCCATCTAATGTACAACATTCTTTCAACCCCCCCATCTGGGGGTTCAGACCTGCATAAATACTAGGCATAGCCTTTTAATAAATGTCATTCTGTTTTGAAACCTGAAATGTGGAGCTTGGTCTCATGTTTGAGGGGAAACTGATCGGGGTTGTGAAGTGCTGATTCCCTATGCAGGACATTGTTCATCTGGTGTTAACACTTGGTATCCTGTTGGTACCGTAACACTATGTAACAAAAAATAATTGAAACATATCTAAACCCTGAAAAACTACATTTATAAAAATGAATGCTATCATCACAAGCTAATACCATACATAATATTTTTTGTTTATGTTTTAAAGTTTTATGTTTGAGCGAGATCTGCACTCAAAACAGCCAAATATAACCATTGATCAATATTTTGACAACAACCTCCATCTGAAACAAAAATGGCAGATATGAAAGTGCTCTATCTAGAATTAAGGTTGGTATATATATATATATCACTTGGTAAATAAAGACCTGCACTCCAATCCTCAAATATTTGAGTGAGCAGCCACCAGGGTGCTGTATCAAAGATATACAAAAACAGTCACTAATAAGATAGCACTCACTGGATTTAAAAATAAAACATAGCTTTTATTGTAGAATTTTCAAAGATTAAAACGATCCCATGATGTTTCGGTGCCAACCAGCACCTTTATCAAATGGTTCGAACAGTTCCTTCAGGCAGATGACAAAGCCTGACATCCACAGGGAAAAACAGGTTAAAAACTATGAGACAATGCAGCTTTATATACACATTCTATCTGGATTGCAAACTTAGTTCAACTATGTGTGTGCACGTTCACGTGCACATCACTGAAGCCACGCCCCTTCCTGATTCATGGTGTGTTGTCATAGGTGCAACCAGCACCAACAAAGTTGAATACCATGGTAACGGAGCTGTGTGTAGCACATGGCTCATTTGCATATTCACTGCTGTGTGATGTATCAGGCTAGTGGAAGCGTTTCTGTGCAGATCTGCAAAAGTCTCATATTGATGTTAAAAGCAAAGCACTGTTTGCAGAGGACACACTAAATCCTTGAAATAGTACATGTTTCATATAAGGCTAGAAATGATACATTGTATGCTGCTGGTTTGGGGGGTATACTTAAAACATTTAATATGCACCTTTGATAAATATAGGAATCTCATACGCCACAGATCATACATGCCAATCAAAAATAAGAAATGACATTGATCTGATACAGGAGGGATAGGCGTTAGTTGAAGAACAAAAAAAGAGAAGAAGAACAGATAGGCACTGTTTTGTGACTAGTATTATACAGACCAATTTCTGTAAACTGTGTCTTTATCCTATAAAGGGGCCATAGTCAAGTTGTGTAGTAAGTCCATTAGGCTCCACAGTGTCAAAGAGTGTCCTCAAACTAGAGACACTATGTTTCAGTTGTGCAAAGTGGCGTGCCCCTGGTTGATCTGAAGTGCCCTTTTTGATGGCATCCCTAATGGCATGTCTATGATTAGCCATTCTTTCACGGAATGTTGTGATGGTTTTCCCTACATAGACAAGGGTGCACGGACAAATCAGGATATATACCACATAGGTGCTGCTGTATGTGACTCTGTGTTGTATCATATAGCGATTGTTGCAATGTGGGTGTTGAAAGGTGGGACCCATCTGCATCCCATTGCAGTTGATACAGTCTCCACATCTGAAGCATCCTTTCTTAATGGATTTGAGCCAAGTATCCTTTTGGTAGGAATCCTTCGGGTCAGTCTTGACCAAGATATCCCGTATATTCCTGGCACATCTATATGCCATATGGAGAGGATTAAGTTTCCAATTCGATAGGCTCTTGCCAGTCTGTAGAATGTCCCATCGATTGCGAACTGCTTCAGAAACACAGTGATGATCCAGAGCAAACGTCGTGATTTTGGACTCCATTTTATAACAATTTTTTTCTTTTTTTCACGTGTACACATCATTTTTACACACCTAGGTGTTCTAAAGACATTTATTTATGTGCTTAGGAATAGCCACATCCAGCTGCGCCTGGTATTTGGCTTCCCACTTCCCAACCCATATATCCTCTTTTTGTCTTCCATGTTTTTATGTCTTCAGGCTATTATTAAATATGTTTTAATCAGTTTTAACTCATATCATATTTAATCTATAGGTATATACCCCTAGATATATGTGAGATTACAGATTTATTCCTCAGATCTTTTGAGATCAACCTTTATTTTATTCATTTTCCTATTTGCATACATTAGCCTTTGGCCTATTCTATTTGTTTACAGTCAAACACCTTGCCATATACCATATCCCTTTTAACCCTTTTATAATATTTTTTTTATTAATATTGAAAGGGTATTTTAAATGAAAGGTGTATAGCTGACAGGGCTCCAAGATTGATGCCTTATCTTAGAGCTCTGTATACCAGACCAGGTAGATCACCCACTACTCCTCTCCATCAATTATCTGGAGGGTACATCTCAGCTCAAAAGTTATGTGAAGCTGCTGGGAACACCACAGGGGCTGAAACTGCAGAAAACAGGCTATGGATAACTGTCATTATCAGCCAGACCATCATCCACCCTGTGGGAAAGGGCTCAGTTGTGAGTAATGGCCATATAGATCTGGTCAAACTTTTACAGACCTGAAAAAACATTACACGATGCAACACAGATATGGAGCCTAACACACATTGCCACACTATAAAATACTGTCCAGAACATTAATCTTTAAGACAGAAACCTTCAGGTCCAACTTACAAATCCTGGAAATCACTAAGTTATTAGAAATCTCCCATGTGGCTGGATAAAGCCTGAGAACACAATGGCATATTAAGACTCAGAACTAGCTTCTTAAAAGTGCAAAGAATGAGATCTGTACTACCACATTTTTAGAGGTGAACATATTGCAATATTCCTATACCCCTCTCAACATTCTACATGAAGGGTCTTGTGAAACTATATTGTTTTGCAAACTAGGACATGTTTTTTGAATGTAGTTGAGATACACCTAATCCTATACAACAGCGCCACCTACTGGATGATTACCAAAGCACAACCAATAAGACTTTTTCTTTTCAAACCTCAGAAGATTAAATATAGCAATACTCCCACTATTACTGGAGTAATATTTTCTAGGGAATAAACCCTACTTCCTGAAACTATTTATTTTAGAGCATTAACATGGCCTCTAAGAAACCAAATAATCAGACAAACCAGGGAAATCTGCATCTGTCAACACATATTTTAAACCATCTTAGGGAGATATACCCCCAGATACCAACAAAGAAATGGCAGAAATCAAAACAATGAAGCCTGCCATGCAGGATTCTTCTGTCGACTCCACTCCACTAACTAAAGCGGACCTAAATCTACTTGTCTCCAAACAAGATATTACTAATAGTTTCGATAAACTCTGGGAGAAATTGGATTCCATGCACACCTTCATGATGACAAGTCTGAATGATATCAAAAAATAAATTACGGACCTAGGTTCCAGAGTAGAAGCACTGGAGGAAAATAGAGAGAACCTGGTAGAGGATGTCGAAATGACAGTCCAACAAGTATCACAGCAACAGCAGGTAGTAACCGATTTGCTGGACAAAATCAAAGATATGGAAAACAGGAGTCAACGAAGTAACATCCGTCTTAAAGAAATTCCCGAATCGATTACAGCAGACGAATTGCCTTCATATTTACATCAATTGTTCTGTGCAATAACATGGGTGGATCAGTCAACGTAAATAGAGATTGAGAGAGCACATAGGGCTCTTAAACCCAAACCTAAAGCTGACAACCCACCTCGAGATGTTATAGTGGCATTCCTGAGATTCCCAGAGAAGGATAAGATTCTCAAAGAGGCTGCTAAACAACCAGCTTTCAAGTTTCAAGGAAACGTTGTACATTTCTATCAGGACTTGAGCACTAGGACACTCCAACAGAGGCTGACTTTGTGTCCTCTCACCTCTCTGCTTCGAAAACATGGCATCCAGTACAGGTTGGGTTACCCCTTTGCTCTACATATCTCTAAGGACAATAAAATCCTCACAATCAGAGATGTTAATGGGATATCCTATATATGTGAAGCACTGGATCTGGAAACACCAAACCTGCCAGAGAAATCACAGATGGAGGAGACTCTAACACCTCAACAGACGAAACTTAAGTCTCAGAAGTCACAATGGGTTAGAGCCCCGTGGAGACGACAGAAGAATAAGTGAAAGACTCACAGTGAAGTTTTGTGTATCTCCTTGTTTTTTCTCTTTTCCCCTCTCTTACAGGTTGCAGTATACCTACAGAGACTAGGAAAATCTCCTGAAACTTTGAGGCCTAGTTATCAAGCCGTCAACCTCAAATACGCTGGAATTCCGCAGCGTATTTGTGGCGAGGCTGATTCGCCTTAGTTATCAAAGGCTAGAGACCGGCAAAAGTAGAATTTAGTGATGTAAGCTTCAATCCGCCGGACTCAGTCCGACAGAGATCGATTCTTACGTCACTCCAGATGTTCCGCACACAAGTGCGGCACAATCTGACTACTTTTGCTAGTTATCAAAAAACTAGCAGGTACGCTCGGCACTTTTCCGGCCCAGCGTACCTGGTTTTCAATCCACCGCCCTGGAGACTGCGGATCCCATAGGAATCAATGGGAGTCTGACCATAGCAAGTTCATGTTCGCTGCTGCCAGACATCCCATTGATTCCTATGGGAGCTGTCTACACCTAACACCCTAACATGTACCCCGAGTCTAAACACCCCTAATCTGTCCCCCCCCTACACCGCCGCAACTAAATAAATGTATTACCCCCTAAACCGCAGCTCCCGGAGCCCACGGCCACTCTAATAAAATGATTAACCCCTAAACCGCCGCTCCCGGAGCCCACCGCAAGCTATAATAAATATGTTAACCCCTAAACCGCCGCTCCCTGACCCGCCGCAACTATAATATATGAATTAACCCCTAAACCGCCGCTCCCTGACCCTGCCGAAACTATAATATATGTATTAACCCCTAAATCGCCGCTCCCTGACCCCGTTGCAACTATAATATATGTATTAACCCCTAAACCGCCGCTCCCTGACCCCGCCGCAACTATAATATATGTATTAACCCCTAAACCTAAGTCTAACCCAACCCTAACACCCCCCAACTTAAATATTAATTAAATACATCTAAATAATATTTCTATTATTAACTAAATTAATCCTATTTAAAACTAAATACTTACCTATAAAATAAACCCTAATATAGCTACAATATAAATAATAATTATATTGTAGCTATCTTAGGATTTATTTTTATTTTACAGGCAAATTTCAATTTATTTTAACTAGGTACAATAGCTATTAAATAGTTATTAACTATTTAATATCTTACCTAGCTAAAATAAAGAGAAATTTACCTGTAAAATAAATCCTAACCTAAGTTACAATTACACCTAACACTATACTATACTTTAATAAATTATTTCTATTTAAAGCTAAATACTTACCTGTAAAATAAACCCTAAGATAGCTACAATGTAATTAATAATTACATTGTAGCTATTTTAGGAATTATATTTATTTTA
Organism: Bombina bombina; assembly: GCF_027579735.1. Classification (NCBI taxonomy): domain Eukaryota; kingdom Metazoa; phylum Chordata; class Amphibia; order Anura; family Bombinatoridae; genus Bombina; species Bombina bombina. The sequence continues at coordinate 130,972,203 of NC_069506.1, forward strand.
CAGGTAACTTTGTATTTATTTTAGCTAGTTAGAATAGTTATTAAATAGTTATGAACTATTTAATAACTACCTAGCTAAAAGAAATACAAAATTACCTGTAAAATAAATCCTAACCTAAATTACAATTAAACCTAACACTACACTATCATTACATTAATTAAATAAATTAAATACAAATAACTACAATTAAATACAATTACATAAACTAACTAAAGTACAAAAAATAAAAAAAAGTTGTTACAAAAAAAAAAAAGTTACAAACATTTAAAAAATATTACAACAATTTTAGGCTAATTACACCTAATCTAAGCCTCCTAATAAAATAACAAAGTCCCCCAAAATAAAACATTCCCTACCCTATTCTAAATTAAAAAAGTTCAAAGCTATTTTACCTTACCAGCCCTTAAAAGGGCCTTTTGCAGGGCATGCCCCAAAGAATTCAGCTCTTTTGCCTGTAAAAGAAAAATACAACCCCCCCCAACATTAAAACCCATCACCCACATACCCCTAATCTAACCCAAACCCCCCTTAAAAAACCTAACACTACCCCCCTGAAGATAATCCTACCTTGAGTTGTCTTCAGCCAGCCGACCCACCGATGGAACAGAAGAGGAGATCCGGAGCGGCAGAAGTGATCCTCCAAGGGGCGCTGAAGAAGTCTTCCATCCGATGAAGTCATCATCCAGGCGGCGCTGAAGAAGTCTTCCATCCCGGCGATGTCATCTTCCAAGCGGCGCTGAAGAAGTCTTCCATCCGGGCAATGTCATCTTCCAAGCTGTGTCTTCAATCTTCTTTCTTCAGGATCCATCTTCATCCCGCCGATGCGGAACATCCTTCTTCCCCGATGGACTACCGACGAATGAAGGCTCCTTTAAGGGACGTCATCCAAGATGGCGTCCCTTCAATTCCGATTGGCTAATAGGATTCTATCAGCCAATCGGAATTAAGGTAGGAAAAATCTGATTGGCTGATTGAATCAGCCAATCAGATTGAGCTCGCATTCTATTGGCTGATCAGAAAAGCCAATAGAATGCGAGCTCAATCTGATTGGCTGATTGGATCAGCCAATCGGAATGAACTTCAATCTGATTGGCTGATTCAATCAGCCAATCAGATTTTTCCTACCTTAATTCCGATTGGCTGGTAGAATCCTATCAGCCAATCGTAATTGAAGGGACGCCATCTTGGATGACGTCCCATAAAGGAGCCGTCATTCGTCGGTAGTCCATCGGGGAAGAAGGATGTTCCGCGTCGGCGGGATGAAGATGGATCCTGAAGAAAGAAGATTGAAGACACCGCTTAGAAGATGACATCGCCCGGATGGAAGACTTCTTCAGCGCCGCTTGGAAGATGACATCGCCCGGATGGAAGACTTCTTCAGCGCCGCCTGGATGATGACTTCATCAGATGGAAGACTTCTTCAGCGCCCCTTGGAGGATCACTTCTGCCTCTCCGGATCTCTTCTTCGGTTCCATCAGTGGGTCGGCTGGCTGAAGACCACTCAAGGTAGGATTATCTTCAGGGGGTAGTGTTAGGTTTTTTTAAGGGGGGTTTGGGTTAGATTAGGGGTATGTGGGTGGTGGGTTTTAATGTTGGGGGGGTTGTATTTTTCTTTTACAGGCAAAAGAGCTGAATTCTTTGGGGCATGCCCCGCAAAAGGCCCTTTTAAGGGCTGGTAAGGTAAAAGAGCTTTGAACTTTTCTAATTTAGAATAGGGTAGGGAATTTTTTATTTTGGGGGGCTTTGTTATTTTATTAGGGAGCTTAGAATAGGTGTAATTAGCTTAAAATTGTTGTAATATTTTTTAAATGTTTGTAACTTTTTTTTTGTTTTTTGTAACTTAGCTTTTTTTATTTTTGTACTTTAGTTAGTTTATTTAATTGTATTTAATTGTAGTTATTTGTATTTAATTTATTTAATTAATGTAATATAGTGTAGTGTTAGGTTTAATTATAACTTAGGTTAGGATTTATTTTACAGGTAATTTTGTATTTCTTTTAGCTAGGTAGTTATTAAATAGTTCATAACTATTTAATAACTATTCTAACTAGCTAAAATAAATACAAAGTTACCTGTAAAATAAATATAAATCCTAAAATAGCTACAATGTAATTATTAATTACATTGTAGCTATCTTAGGGTTTATTTTATAGGTAAGTATTTAGTTTTAAATAGAAATAATTTATTAAAGTATAGTGTAGTATTAGGTGTAATTGTAACTTAGGTTAGGATTTATTTTACAGGTAAATTTCTCTTTATTTTAGCTAGGTAGCTATTAAATAGTTATTAAATATTTAATAGCTATTGTACCTAGTTAAAATAAATTGAAAGTTACCTGTAAAATAAAAATAAATCCTAAGGCCTAGATTTGGAGTTTGGCGTTAGCCGTGAAAACCAGCGTTAGAGGCTCCTAACGCTGGTTTTAGGCTACCGCCGGTATTTGGAGTCACTCAAAATAGGGTCTAACGCTCACTTTTCAGCCGCGACTTTTCCATACCACAGATCCCCTTACGTCAATTGCGTATCCTATCTTTTCAATGGGATTTTTCTAACTCCGGTATTTAGAGTCGTTTCTGAAGTGAGCGTTAGACATCTAACGACAAAACTCCAGCCGCAGGAAAAAAGTCAGTAGTTAAGAGCTTTCTGGCTAATGCCGGTTTATAAAGCTCTTAACTACTGTGCTCTAAAGTACACTAACACCCATAAACTACCTATGTACCCCTAAACCGAGGTCCCCCCACATCGCTGACACTCGAATAATTTTTTTTAACCCCTAATCTGCCGACCGCCACCTACGTTATCCTTATGTACCCCTAATCTGCTGCCCCTAACACCGCCGACCCCTATATTATATTTATTAACCCCTAATCTGCCCCCCTCAACGTCGCCTCCACCTGCCTACACTTATTAACCCCTAATCTGCCGACCGGACCTGAGCGCTACTATAATAAAGTTATTAACCCCTAATCCGCCTCACTAACCTTATAATAAATAGTATTAACCCCTAATCTGCCCTCCCTAACATCGCCGACACCTAATTTCAATTATTAACCCCTAATCTGCCGACTGGAGCTCACCGCTAATCTAATAAATGTATTAACCCCTAAAGCTAAGTCTAACCCTAACACTAACACCCCCCTAAGTTAAATATAATTGTAATCTAACGAAATTAATTAACTCTTATTAAATAAATTATTCCTAATTAAAGCTAAATACTTACCTGTAAAATAAATCCTAATATAGCTACAATATAAATTATAATTATATTATAGCTATTTTAGGATTAATATTTATTTCACAGGTAACTTTGTATTTATTTTAACCAGATACAATAGCTAAAATAGTTAAAATAATTACAAATTTACCTGTAAAAGAAATCCTAACCTAAGTTACAATTAAACCTAACACTAGACTATCAATAAATTAATTAAATAAACTACCTAAAATTAACCTAACACTACACTATCAATAAATTAATTAAATACAATTCCTACAAATAAATACAATTAAATAAACTTGCTAAAGTACAAAAAATAAAAAAGAACTAAGTTACAAAAAATAAAAAAATATTTACAAACATAAGAAAAATATTACAACAATTTTAAACTAATTACACCTACTCTAAGCCCCCTAATAAAATAACAAAGCCCCCCAAAATAAAAAAATGCCCTACCCTATTCTAAATAACTAAAGTTCAAAGCTCTTTTACCTTACCAGCCCTGAACAGGGCCCTTTGCGGGGCATACCCCAAGAAGTTCAGCTCTTTTGCCTGTAAAAAAAAACATACAATACCCAAGCCCCCCAACATTACAACCCACCACCCACATACCCCTAATCTAACCCAAACCCCCCTTAAATAAACCTAACACTAAGCCCCTGAAGATCTTCCTACCTTATCTTCACCATACCAGGTTCACCGATCCGTCCTGAAGTGCTCCTCCGATGTCCTGATCCAAGCCCAAGCGGGGGGCTGAAGAGGTCCATGATCCGGATGAAGTCTTCATCCAAGCGGGAACTGAAGAGGTCCATGATCCGGATGAAGTCTTCTATCAATGGCATCTTCAATCTTCTTTCTTCCGGATCCATCTTGCAGACCTCCGACACGGAACATCCTGCTGGCCCGACGGACTAACGACGAATGACGGTTCCTTTAAGGGACGTCATCCAAGATGGCGTCCCTCGAATTCCGATTGGCTGATAGGATTCTATCAGCCAATCGGAATTAAGGTAGGAATATTCTGATTGGCTGATGGAATCAGCCAATCAGAATCAAGTTCAATGCGATTGGCTGATCCGATCAGCCAATCAGATTGAGCTCGCATTCTATTGGCTTATCGGAACAGCCAATAGATTGCGAGCTCAATCTGATTGGCTGATTGAATCAGCCAATCGGATTGAACTTGAATCTGATTGGCTGATTCCATCAGCCAATCAGAATTTTCCTACCTTAATTCCGATTGGCTGATAGAATCCTATCAGCCAATCGGAATTCGAGGGACGCCATCTTGGATGACGTCCCATAAAGGAACCGTCATTCGTCATTAGTCCGTCGGGCCAGCAGGATGTTCCGCGTCGGAGGTCTGCAAGATGGATCTGGAAGAAAGAAGATTGAAGATGCCGTTGATAGAAGACTTCATCCGGATCATGGACCTCTTCAGCTCCCGCTTGGATGAAGACTTCATCCGGATCATGGACCTCTTCAGCCCCCCGCTTGGGCTTGGATCAGGACATCGGAGGAGCTCTTCAGGACGGATCGGTGAACCTGGTATGGTGAAGATAAGGTAGGAAGATCTTCAGGGGCTTAGTGTTAGGTTTATTTTAGGGGGGTTTGGGTTAGATTAGGGGTATGTGGGTGGTGGGTTGTAATGTGGGGGGGCTTGGGTATTGTATGTTTTTTTTTTTACAGGCAAAAGAGCTGAACTTCTTGGGGCATGCCCCGCAAAGGGCCCTGTTCAGGGCTGGTAAGGTAAAACAGCTTTGAACTTTAGTTATTTAGAATAGGGTAGGGCATTTTTTTATTTTGGGGGGCTTTGTTATTTTATTAGGGGGCTTAGAGTAGGTGTAATTAGTTTAATATTGTTGTAATATTTTTCTTATGTTTGTAAATATTTTTTTATTTTTTGTAACTTAGTTCTTTTTTATTTTTTGTACTTTAGCAAGTTTATTTAATTGTATTTATTTGTAGGAATTGTATTTAATTAATTTATTGATAGTGTAGTGTTAGGTTAATTGTAGGTAGTTTATTTAATTAATTTATTGATAGTATAGTGTTAGGTTTAATTGTAACTTAGGTTAGGATTTCTTTTACAGGTAAATTTGTAATTATTTTAACTATTTTAGCTATTGTACCTGGTTAAAATAAATACAAAGTTACCTGTGAAATAAATATTAATCCTAAAATAGCTATAATATAATTATAATTTATATTGTAGCTATATTAGGATTTATTTTACAGGTAAGTATTTAGCTTTAATTAGGAATAATTTATTTAATAAGAGTTAATTAATTTCGTTAGATTACAATTATATTTAACTTAGGGGGGTGTTAGTGTTAAGGTTAGACTTAGCTTTAGGGGTTAATACATTTAATAGAATAGTGGTGAGCTCCAGTCAGCAGATTAGGGGTTAATAATTGAAGTTAGGTGTCGGCGATGTTAGGGAGGGCAGATTAGGGGTTAATACTATTTATTATAGGGTTAGTGAGGCGGATTAGGGGTTAATAACTTTATTATAGTAGCGCTCAGGTCCGGTCAGCAGATTAGGGGTTAATAAGTGTAGGCAGGTGGAGGCGACGTTGTGGGGGGCAGATTAGGGGTTAATAAATATAATATAGGGGTCGGCGATGTTAGGGCAGCAGATTAGGGGTACATAGGGATAATGTAAGTAGCGGCGGTTTACGGAGCGGCAGATTAGGGGTTAATAATAATATGCAGGGGTCGGCGATAGCGGGGGCGGCAGATTAGGGGTTAATAAGTGTAAGGTTAGGGGTGTTTAGACTCGGGGTACATGTTAGAGTGTTAGGTGCAGACGTAGGAAGTGTTACCGCATAGCAAACAATGGGGCTGCGTTAGGAGCTGAACGCGGCTTTTTTGCAGGTGTTAGGTTTTTTTTCAGCTCAAACAGCCCCATTGTTTCCTATGGGAGAATCGTGCACGAGCACGTTTTTGAGGCTGGCCGCGTCCGTAAGCAACTCTGTTAGTTATTTTTATGGTGCGGCCAGAAAAAAGCCGGCGTTAGTTTTTCGGGTCGTTACCGACAAAACTCCAAATCTAGCCGTAAGATAGCTACAATATAATTATTATTTATATTGTAGCTATATTAGGGTTTATTTTATAGGTAAGTATTTAGTTTTAAATAGGATTAATTTAGTTAATAATAGAAATATTATTTAGATTTATTTAATTAATATTTAAGTTAGGGGGGTGTTAGGGTTAGTGTTAGACTTAGGTTTAGGGGTTAATAATTTTATTACAGTGGCGGCGGTGTAGGGGGGCAGGATAGGGGTTAATAAATGTATTATAGGTGGCGACGGGGTAGGGGGGCAGATATATTAGTTTAATATAGGTTGCGGCGGGGTCTGGGAGCGGCGGTTTAGGGGTTAAACTATTTATTTAGTTGCGGTGAGGTCCGGGATCAGCAGGATAGGGGTTAATAACTTTATTATAGGTGGCGACGGTATAGGGGGGGCAGGATAAGGGTTACTAGGTATAATGTAGGTGGCGGCGGTGTCCGGGAACGGCGGTTTAGGGGTTAATACATTTATAAGAGTTGCGGCGGGGTCTAGGAGCGGCGGTTTAGGGGTTAATAACTTTATTTAGTTGTGGGGGGCTCCGGGGGCGCCGGTATAGGGGGTAGAACAGTGTAGTTAGTGTGGGTGCTTAGTGACAGGCTAGCAATAAAGCTGTCAAAAAGCCGAAGAGCAGCGAGATCGGATGAGTGATAACTCTCACAATCCGCTGCTCATCGCCCCGTACTTGGTGCGTGGCTTTTTGACAGATTTTTTGATAACTTAGGCGAAATTTTGCAGGTCCGCGGGCGATGGTAGGCGAGCTTAGGCGGGTGTATTGGGCCGGCGAAGGCAGGTAAGTTGACACGTTGATAACTAGGCCTCAATGGGTCGAGCTTAAGAACTCTTTCAAGAAAATGTCTAATTTAGTTTTTATTAAGTTTATCACAGCATAGTAGGTTTATCCAAATGTTGTATTTATAAAGATCATATACAGTTATTGTTAGTTTTGGTAGGGGAGAGTGGTTAATAGTTAATATCTAACAATATTAATGGTACTTTACCTTACAGCTAGCTTCCCCCTAGGTTTTAAAAATGGAGTTAGTTGGCAACTCCTCTGTTCTATAGGTTCCCCCAGAACTAATTGATGTTATTTCAGAAACCTAAATATGTTATTTTTTATTTTATATTTATTTTGCTTAAGTTATTCTTCTTTAACGTCTTTGCTTTTTCTACCCTACAGTTATTCATTCTACTTATCCTCTTCTCTCCCCTTGTGCCTCCCCCAAGTGGACCACAGACACACCCAGTAACCCAACGGATGCAAGTGCTTTTTCATAGAGGTGATTCGTTACTAGAGGCTGGTGAGCTCTTGCAAACACAATACACTTCATCACTATTCCTTACAATTAATAATCAAACTTTCTATTTGTCACACACTAATAACTCCGACCAATATAGTTCTACTCTCCCATAATGCAAGAGGTCTAAATTCAGATGCAAAACGTAGGAAAGCATTATCCCAATATACACGCTTGCGTGCTAACGTCATTTTCTTACAAAAAACTCATTTTGAGTCTAATTATATTCCCAAATACTGGACAAATCAATACCCAACACACTTTCATTCTACTACAGATAAAAAGAAGAGAGGGGTTTCTATCCTTCTCCACTCCTCCTTAAATTTTATTCACACATAATCCATAATAGATAAAGAGGGCAGATACCTAATCTTTAAGGGCCACATTAACAAAGTGGAAATTATTTTTTGCAACATCTATGCCCCAAACGAAAAGCAAGACAAATTCATTAATAAAATCTCACACCTTCTCACAAACTGGAACTCAGCTAGAATATTTCTAGCAGGTGACTTTAATATCTCCCTCTACACGCAAATTCCTCAATCACAAATCTGACCCACACAATCACAAATTAGAAACAACAGAAAAACTAAATCTATCTCCAGTACTCTGGAAGACATAATGTACTTGACTCTTGGACTGCGCTATACAGCATCACTTCAGCTCACACTTTCTACTCAACAGCACACCGAAAATATTTCAAGCTAGATTACATTTTCCTGAGCCAAACCCTAATTTCCAATCTGATATCCACCTCCATTCATCCTTGTGTGTGGTCTGATCATTTCATAATAGTAGCTAAAATAACAGGGCTTCTTCCCCCAAACAATGCAAGAAGCTGGACTTATGATCCCACACTTATGAAAAATCCCCAACATAAAGATCATATTTTCAAACAGATGATGGAATTCTGGAATATTAATACAGATTCCATCGATAACCCGATTCAGATTTGGGCAGCCCATAAATCGGTGTTAAGAGGTTTCCTAATCCAACTAAAGTCAAAATCAAAAAGGGAAACACAGTTACTATTACAGACACTACACAATGAGATAGCTACACTCGAGAAACAACATAGACTTACCTGCTAACCCAAGGTATATAAAACATTGCAAAATCAACGCCAAAAACTAGACAAATTATTAAATGACCAGTCATTTAGAGACGGATTCAGACTACAAACCAAATACTATATATACGCCAATAAACCAGATCGTTATATATCCAATAATATTAGGGATAGGATCAAAGATATTTCCATTCCCTTCTTACGCATAAATGCAGGTGAATCTACATCTCACCCAAAAGTAATTGTAGACACCTTTGCCAACTATTATAGTTCTTTATACGATGGCAAGAAAGTTCCCAAATCGGAACAAACTTCCTGTCTCCTGAATAGATTTCTAGAGGAAGACACTCTACCCCAAATTGACCAACAAGATTTGGCAACTCTTAACTCAGACATCAGCGCAAGCGAGGTACAGAGAGTTATCCAAGATCTGAAACCTGGTAAAGCAGCAGGCCCAGATGGCTTTTCAGGCGAGTACTATAAACTATTAAAATCCTTTCTCATACCTCACCTAGTCAAATTTAGCAATCATATACTTCAAGGACATACTATTCCCTCAGAACTTTTAGATGCTAAAATTATAGTCCTCCCTAAGCTGGGTAAGGACAGGCCCCTCTCTCATAATTATAGACCAATTTCCCTCATTAACCAAGATTTAAGCAATTTTACCAAAATTCTGGCCAACCGATTAAAACACTTGCTCCCAAACCTAATTCACCCAGACCAGGTTGGCTTCATTAAAAATAAGGAAAGTTCAAGATAATATCAGAAGGATGATATCATTAATAGATTATTTGCATATTTCTAAAACGCCTTCTCTGTTGTTATCCCTGGATGCAGAGAAGGCATTTGACAGGGTCAACTGTGAGTATATTCAAGCTGTACTACATACCATGGGCTTTAGGGGTTCTTTTATTACAGCGATCCAGAGTATATATACATATCCCTCGGCATGCGTTAAGGCAATGGGACACCAATCTGACAGATTTGCGGTCTTAAATGGGACGAGACAGGGTTGTCCTTTATCCCCTCTCCTTTTTGCTGTTTGCATAGAGCCCCTGGCGCAACACATTAGGAACTCCCCAGACATTACGGGTATTAAAATAGGACAATCAGTTTACAAACTCACTCTTTTTGCAGATAACGTTTTGCTCTTCCTAACCAAACCCCTTATATCTCTGCCAAATTTATACAACACCCTTAAGAACTTCTCCACTACATCTGGTTATAAAGTGAACCTTGAAAAATGTGAAGCCATGCCTCTTGCTATTCCAGACCACACAAAAGAATGGATAAAACTAAACTTTAATTGGCTAAAACATAATCTCATATATCTAGGGATCAACCTTACAAAACACTCATCGGAACTTTACCAAACCAACTATCCTCCAATTTACAAAGTAATCAAACAGGACCTCACTAAATGGAGCAAACTGAGATTTTCTTGGTTTGGATGTCTATCTGCGATCAAAATGTCTGTGTTACCAAAGATTTTATATTTATTTCTGACCCTACCGATAGGCATCCCGAATTGTGATCTAGACAATCTCCAAGCTTGCATTAACAATTTTATAAGAGGGACTAAAAAAGTCAGAATTCCTAAACCAATATTTACAAAACATAGGCAACTGGGAGGCCTGGACGCACCAAATCTCAGACACTACTTCCAAGCAGCTAGGTTAGCCCAAACTACTCTCCTTAACAAAACGGAAGATGAGATAAGATGGACTACATTGGAGTCAGACATAAAAAAACTATATCCTCAAGAGCTGGCTCTGTGGGACCCACATAGAGCTCAACTCCAAAAACTTACAAATTCCCAATTACAGATTACATGCTCAAAGCTTGGTCCACTCTTGTTTCATCTCTCAAAATTCTCCCTAACAGATCCCTCAAGACCCCCTAAAAGTAATCATACCTTCAGAACAGATCCCAGCTATACAGAAGTGGGAAAACAGAGTTCTTTATAGGATCGCAGACTTAGTAGACAAAGGCAAATCAATGACATACACACAACTTCAGGATAAACTGTCTCCTTCCAAATTACATTGGTTTCTATATCTTCAGATATTCTCCATCATACATAAATACCTACCTTCATTGACTGGTCACAAATTCCCTCCCTTAGAAATAATTTGTAGCCCCTCATCCAGACTTAGAAAAATTATTTCACAATTATACCAACTAATTCAATCTTCCACACAAATCACTAAAACAAGCCTTCAGCTCAAATGGAAGGCTAACCTCAATACAGAAATTGATATTTCCGACTGGAATAACTTAATATATAATGCGAGTAAAGGCCTGTTGAGTGCCGACATGCAGGAAAATTGCTTTAAAACAATTTTCAGATGGTATCTCACTCCAATGATCACCTCTCATTCCATTAAACGGGGGTCCAAGCTCTGTTACAGGGGTTGTGAAGTCGAAGGCACATTCAAACACATGTGGTGGGACTGCTCTTTCTCTAAACTAATCTGGAATAAATTATTACTCCTTTTAAGTAGGGTACTAGATAGCCCCATTCAGTTGTCGATGAACCAAGCCCTATTGAATGTACGCTTAAGGCAGTTTAATAAAGACATTAATCAATTTATCAAAATTTTATGTACAACTACGCGTATATGTATAGCCCGTCACTGGAAGGAGGGGGCTACCCCTGGGACAAAATTTGACATAAAATTAGGCACATATACAATATGTCCACACAGGCAGCAATATTACAAGACACTCAGTAAGCTTTTCACAAAGTCTGGTTTTATTGGATCACACATGACTCCATATAATACTGTTTGAATTGTCGATAGACCCAATACAGCAGAGATCTTACATGCCTTTATACATCCATTGGTTAACCATAATATTATCCTTATTGATGAAAATTCCACTGGGTGTGTCATGGTCGGGAGGCACTCTTTTCTTACTCTTCTTCATCTTCCCCTCTTATCTTCTTCTCTTCCCCCTTTGATTTTCCCAGCTTTTCTCTGTACTCCCTTTTTATTCAAGATCTTCATAAATTTTTGGTTAAGATGGGAATGAGGGGGTGTCCTTACCCCAATCAGGTCCCCCAGACAAATTGACAGACAAGATGCATGGTGGCTGTTATTTAAGGAGTAATCAACCAATTAATTACATCTATATAGCGATAGAAATGTAAATGTCTTAAATGCTTTTAGGAAATCTTAGTTACTGTCTACTAATATTGGTCTCATTTAACTATCTGTCATTAAGTGTCTACGTCTTCTGTGAAGGTCTTATGTATTCTTTTCTATTGTTTAAATATCAATAAAAATGATTTCAAATAAATAAAAGGTGTATATATGGGTTTAATACTTTATTTTAATATGTTTTTTTATATGTTTTGTGATATTTATTAAAGGGACAGTTTACTCAAAAATTTTCTCCCCTTTAATTTGTTCCCAATGATCCACTTTACCTGCTGGAGTGTATTAAATTGTTTACAAGTAGCTCCTTTACCCTTATATTGGCATTTGAAATTGTTAATTTAGCATGTGGTATCCCCACCTATTCTGAAAGTTTGTGGCCGCGCGTACCAGCTATAGATAAGCTTTGTAAACACAGCCAGCAGAAGAAATTACACTCCCAGTGTGATAAAGCAGAGATAAGGTAATAAAATGTTGATTTTCCATTGTTCTCTCCAAGTACTGGTGATTATTTAATGGACAGATATAAGATAAAGAAGCAGGTATATGTACACAATGTGATACAGTAATGAGATCTGATTATACCTACAAGCTCAACCTATTTTATTAGGCTGTGGCTTCAAAACACAAAATCAGAGCTTTAATATACAGAAATAAACCTTAAAAAGCTCATTTTCATACATTTTTTACCCTGCAGTTGGTGAAAAAAGCAATTGTAAACACATTAAGGGAAAAACTATTTTACAGTATACTGTCCCTTTAAGCATTACTCTTTACTACAGGTCAGCATTTGTGTCTGTTTGATGACATTGCTTCCCAATGTTATTCCATTTGGTGGGGTTTACATCAAAGTGTTTTTTGCACACACAAACCAATGATACATCTGAAAACATTTTGGAGAACTTGATATTAATTCTGGGATTTACCAAGTCATTTTAGCTGTTAAATTTCATATGTAAAAATTGGCCTTGTCAATGTGTCACTGAGAACTTGCATTGTGATCAGAAAAACAGGACTGACACATCTTACATATAAAACCATTTTTCACTGAACCTACAATGCTGAAAAATAATGAAAAAGGTTAATTGTAATTACATCCAGATTGAACAGGGCTTAATGTGCAGATAATTATCAAACAATAGATTGTGATTAATCATTATGTAGTAAAGTACATTTTAGGAGCTGCTCCTGAACAGAAGATAGTCAATCACGGGCAGCAGTCACACACAGCCACCAATCATCCTGCTTGGGGTTCCCAAGTGGTTCTTTACCAAGGTGTTTGTATACAATAAAGCAGTGAGTCATCCTGTTTATATTGATATTGACTTCAAAAAAGAAAGGTCCCTTGGGTATATGTATTCAATTTGAGGAAGGCATTATCATTCAGGATTTTGTAAGGGATCTTCATTTGGAATATTATGTTAATTATGTTGACACCACATTCCAAAGTTCATCTGAAATATCGCCATCAAAACAACAGCGTTACCACTTGAATGACTATTACAATGCTGACTTGCCATTTAAATTAAGTGGTTGGTCACCAGTTGTGCACTTGGTTTTAGCACATAACAGTTTCTAAATCTTGGCCGGTATTCTCATTGTGTTTTTTCAATGATCACAATCTCTAAATTCTTCTGCTGTTAAAGGGACATTATACACTCATTTTTTCTTTGCATAAATGTTTTGTAGATAATCTATTTATATAGCCCATAAAGTTTTTTTTTTAAATTAATGTATAGTTTTGCTTATTTTTAAATAACATTGCTCTGATTTTCAGACTCCTAACCAAGCCCCAAAGTTTTATGTGAATACGCTCGACTACCTACTCCAGCTTGCTCCTGTTTGTGTAAAGGGTCTTTTCATATGCAAAAGAAGGGGGAGGGGGGGAGTGTCTTATTTGCCACTTGCAGTGGGCTTTCCAGCTACCTTTTCAACAGAGCCAAACTGACAGCTTCTAAGTAAGTTTTTAAACAGTTTTATACTGGATTTTTATATCAGTATCTGTGCATATTATTCTTTATAGTAGTGTCTATTACATGCAGTTATATGAAAATGAGTGTATACTGTCCCTTTAATAACCCAAAAGTTAAGCATTATTACCCCTTGAAACCAAAACAAAATTGTTATCTGCACCATCAGTTTTGATATTTTGTAATAAAAAATGAAAGGCATAAGATTAACAACAAAATGCAGATTTCACAGGTTTAAGAATTGCATAGTAGGTTGAAGGTCCTGTATGTTTATTGTTCATTTTCTATAATGTATATTGATGTTAATAGATGTGCAATTAACTGGTTGTTCTCCAAAATTTATTTATTTTTATAATGAAAATCAATTTGTCCAATATTTCCTCTGGGGAATATGCTCAGGACTGCAGAGGAGCAGCTGGATAGAATCTTAAGCCTAATTAAAGTTAAAGTAGTAGATAGTGGTACTGCTCCAAGCAAGCAGCAGCAGCACAAGCAAGATATTTTTTTTTTACATAATTATTTGCTAATACCTGAATCAGTCAGCTGACAATGAACATTTCTAAATCATATAATAGCATTTAATGCCTTTGTAGAAATGGTTTTAACAGCACAAACAAATTATCTACATTTTTTTGTTCCATGCACTTACTTGGCTAGTTTTTCATTAAAAGGATATTTGTTTTTTGTTTTCAGATAAGTGTTTTGTACACACAAAAACAAATGCATATGTCTAAAATACAGTATGTTGTTCTAAAGCAATTAACTGTGAGCCATTAGTAAGATATTATTTTAATTTGCAAAGGGTCATGTTTTGTTTTTTAATTTGGTCGAGGTTTTGATCTAGAAACAATATTAAAAGTACAGGATATTAATATCTTGCATAATACAAATCTTTAATGTTTACTGTTTGCAATAATGAGTTTTAAAACATTTCTTGTGTTTTGTGAAAAGGCACCATTTATACCATTGAAACTAATGAGCCGCTTTATTCTTGCAAATCTATAAATTCATGAGAATGATGCAGCTCCTTCGTTTCAGTGGTATTAAAGGCACCTTTGTACAATGTGTAAGCTCACAATATATATTTTTTCTTTATGCCCAACTTGTAATATTGGTTCTAATTGTAAAAATATTTTGCGACCTCATGATCGGGTTTGCGTTTCTCACAGTAACAACTGATCTCCCCTTGTAATCTAGACCACAGCATATAATTCTGACTATAGGACTTACATGTTGTAAAATTGTTAATTTAATTTTTTATACAAAATCATTAGAACTCAACCCAGCATGTTAGGGCATGTGACTTTTTCAGTATGTTTTATGATTCTCCTTTTTATGTTTTTTTTTGCGTGATGTGTCACTTTGCCATAAAATTAATCTTTATTATCATTTGAAGAAAAATAGTACTGAATTTAATTAATTTTGTTAAGAGATTATTTATCTGCACATCTATCTCTTCTGAATGGCCATTACATTGCTTACAGTTCAGTGTATATTAAGAAGTTAACTGCAGTTCCCTGTCACTTTCCATATCTAGCAAGAGAATGTTCAGCTTTAAATATTAGACAATCAATACACAGAGGGAATGGTAGACAACCAGATGAAGAGCAGTACTGAGGCAGAAGAGACAACACTGAAAAGCACATGAGCAGTCAGCAGTGTTAGGGAAAGTAAACAGTGCTATTATATACTTGCTATTTGATGCCTTTTTCCCAGAGTAAGCCCACTTACATTATCTCTGCCACAGGAGCTTGTCCACAAATAAAGATAAGGGATCCTGCATCCTCTCCTGCCTGTCAGTGTGTGAAAATGTGATCAAGATCTGACAGGATACTTCAAGTCAAGTCAAGAATACTTTATTAGCATGACATTATTACATGTGTTGCCAAAGTAATATGTTACAAGAAAACAGATCAATAGCAATTTATAAAATAGGAGTATAGTGGGTTAAATATGATGATAGTTCATGTAATCTGATTGGGGGTTCTGGTCATGTGACAGTCTGTTAACATATTTTGCTACTATCCTGGCAGCTTTGTTTTACAAGTGGAGCAGTAAGCCTTTTGCTCTTGTCGGGGTTCACTGGTATTAAGAGTTGAAATTAAAAAGTTATCAGTCCAGCACTAACCTGATGAGCCCAACTTCAACAGTAAAGGCACGGATTCTATAAGGCATAGAAGGTCACTTTGAAGATCTCAAACAGAGCCTACTTAGAGTCTTAGAACATGCTAAGAAACTACAACAATCTACACTACATGCATCAGACCATTGGGGAAATCAAGACTGCCCCACTCAAGCAGACAAACCTAATCAGCATAACCTTTCAAGTAGAGCAGATGATCCGCCTTACCTTATGTGTTTAAGGCCCTTGTACCGAGACCATCTCTCCTAGTTCATACTGGATCTTGCTGAGTGCGAGCTTGTTGTTTGCTGCCCTGGGAGACACATGGAGTTACCCCTCAATTTCTTTCTCAGCAGACAGTAACAGAAGAGTGGAGAAACCAAAAACATGTTTTTTTTATAGTGACTGGAGATAAATTGTATTCGGTCAACTACCTCACTGGAGCCATAGTTCCTCCACTGCACTTATCCTGCGAGACATGGATACACATGGGAATTGGGAAGATTACTGCTCTACTTCATCCAGTTTGCCATAGGATTGGTGTGAGATAAAAACAATCCTCTAAAACAAATTATTCATACTCTGCAATTTAGAGCTATCCTGGTCTTTTTTAATTATTGTTTACCCCCTTGAAATTCATATGTCTTCTTCGCTTATGGAGGGCCATAATGTTTAAATGATTAGTTAGGATAATGGTGGGCAAAATTGACCTAGCCCATTTATACCCTACCTATAGTTTCAGTTAAATACATAGCTTATAGGGTCTATAACCCCAAGAAATGTTGTACACGTAAACCTGCATGTAGCATATGACTAGGGGGACCTTAGTTTCCCTTGCGATAGAGGAGCCATATTCACTATGGAGCACTGATACTGACTTAAAATAAGATCTATTTATATTCCTCCTTATGAGTACCTCTAAATGTTAAGTACCTAGTCTTTATGAATGACAGAACCTTCTTGAGTTTCTATCCTTTATAATTTCATAAGCAACCTCAGTGTAGATTCTGCCAGCAGCTGGGGCATCATAACACACAATAGGGGAGGAATGAGGTATCAAGAGCAAAAATGGAATGGATTAAGTACCCATTCTAGAATACACTTATAGCACTCATTGTAGTCAAGTATGGCATCTAGTATATTTCAGTTAGATGTAATCACCAAACAGGTTGGAGAGATCTCTAGGATAAATAAAATATAACTTTTATTAAATACACATAAAATTGGAGATAAAATTAAGGGATGTGCAATTAAAAACAAAAGCTCTATTAGGGAAATGTAACAAAGGTGTTATACCACAAATGTGGAAATGAGTAACAAAGATATATATATATATATATAAATATATACTCACGTTGTGATTGACTAATACCAGGGTATGTGATGCTGTAGGTTCTAATGGGATAGCATAGAGCCTGCATAGGGCACTGGTGAGGAGTCAGGGAGCTCCTGTGTTTGTTAGGGCTTGCTCTATATAGGGGAACTACGATATACCAACTTA
The DNA here is from genome assembly GCF_027579735.1 of Bombina bombina. NCBI lineage: Eukaryota > Metazoa > Chordata > Amphibia > Anura > Bombinatoridae > Bombina > Bombina bombina. The sequence goes on from NC_069506.1 coordinate 130,989,615, forward strand.
TTTAAACCTTCTATTCTTACTTGTAAATTTTGGTTAGAATTTGGTAATTATCTGTCAAAGGTATTCAGGCTTACTTAAATCCGTAAATGTGCAGGATAGACATTGGGCTCGTAGCTGATGGGGCTTTTACCGGATGTCAAGCCGCAATTGTCACACTACCATTATATTTTAAACTAAGCAATCCTAAGTGCAATTTAGGTACCATTTATCTAGTACACTTTATTACCTTTTTTAAAAACAAACATAATGAACGGTTACCTTAAAACCTTCGTTCACAGTTACTAGCAAGATATAAGGTGGTTTCTTAACAGCGTACAAACTAACAACAGAGTGGAATAATCTATTGATATGTGCATTTACTAGCCCTCTGTGTTTTACATTGGGAACCTCAACTGCAGCAATTGCTATTATCTCCAATTCAGCCTGACATGCACTGTTAACTCCTTGTGCAATTCCTAACACTACCAGCTGATCTATTTAATTCTTTAGCTAACCCTATTAATTTTTGGTTTAGTTATATAAAAAATATTACAGTTTATCTGCATATCCAAGCAAATTGAATACCGCATACTGCAGTAAATTATATCCGAGACTCAGCACTTAATAACTTACATACAATCAATTGAATACTCAGGGGAAGCATAGTTATAAGTCAAACTACTTCTGGTATAATTTTATAGATTTCAGCTAATTCATACAGCTGGAGTAATACATTTGCCAGATAGAGTAGTGACAATACTTTCTCCTTTGTTGTGTATGTAAACCGAATACCGCACATTGAAGTATAACTAAATTGCCCTTATTAAAGACAGCTTCTAATCATTTCTAAGAACCGCATTATATACCCAGGGGAACATTATTTTATTTACAACATATCTGTTGCAATCTTGATACTTAAAACTAATTGTTGTAACTTGAGCAACACGTTTGCCAGAGTGATAAGTGACTCCCTACGATTCAGTACTCCTGGATACCCAAGTTTGCACCAAACATACTGATTACAGATATTACCATACAATTCAAATATTTATAATACTTTCTGGATATAGGAGGTTTCAATGCATTATTACTCCAAGTGATAACTTGGCATACCGTGGGACTAATAATTACTATTTACCCTTATTGTAGGTCCTTGTTCAACCATGTTCTTATTATAGAACAAATACAGTGTTAGTGCTCAATAGTATACACTATACCGATATATTTGACGGGACCATTATAATATGTGATATCTATAGTAACAATAATATAAATTGTGTATTAGCAAACATTTAACCCCTCTAAGGACATTTACCTATGTCGTATAATTAGAGGTGGTAAATGTAGCTATATCTGCAGGCTCTATGCTATCCTATTAGAACCTACAGCATCACATACCCTGGTATCAGTCAATCACAACGTGAGTATATATATATATATATATATATATATATATATATATATATATATATATATATATACATATATCTTTGTTACTCATTTCCACATTTGTGGTATAACACCTTTGTTACATTTCCCTAATAGAGCTTTTGTTTTTAATTGCACATCCCTTAATTTTATCTCCAATTTTATGTGTATTTAATAAAAGTTATATTTTATTTATCCTAGAGATCTCTCCAACCTGTTTGGTGATTACATCTAACTGAAATATACTAGATGCCATACTTGACTACAATGAGTGCTATAAGTGTATTCTAGAATGGGTACTTAATCCATTCCATTTTTGCTCTTGAAATTTAAACAATACACAGCACCACCCACCCTAACTTTAATATACAGCAGACAAGCTGACTAACATATTTAGGGAGTAGTCAGTATAAGTTTTTAGGTAGTGCCATTGAACTGCTTTCTGTTTTGTTGAGGAATGAGGTATGTCAGTTATTTTATATGACACAAAGATAAGGTAGAGTATTTTTTTTCCATTTTGCTAAATGTCTTCCTCTGTCTGTTCATGGGTAGTATTAGTGCCCCATTTGTAGATGGGATCTTCATCCTGAATCTTTTGCAGGTCTACGTTGTTTAAAGATTTACCCTTTATTGTTATACTTAGAGATATTTTCTAAGCTCACATATATATTTACAACCTGATAAGTTTAAACATTCTATTTTTCATAAGAACTAGAATATTCTGGGGTCCATATTGCTGTACGGCAGCTTTAGAGATATGCAGTAAGCTAGTTGAATGAATACATGTTCATCATAGTATTTACAGTGTTCTTATATCGTAAATAACTCTACATCTCTCTAGTAATTACCCTAGTTACTTTGGGTCTACATAGAAGCGGCTCTTGCCCGCTGTTATTTATATATAAAATAACAAGTAGAAATATGATATCGCTAGAAAAAGAGGTTCAATATTTATTGATCACAGTTTCTTATGCAATGGTGTCTTTCTTATGACTTCTATACTAATAACAGTTGTCTTCGGTCAATTTTTTTTCTCTTGATATTATATGTGATCAATGTTATTGAGCTAAATTTTGTAACCTTATTGCTCAATAAAAATTTCAATACCATTACTAAAAAAAGAAATACATTACTTTAAAAAAAAAAACCCTAACATTACAAAAAAAAACCCACTAACATTACAAAAAATAATAACAAATTGCCAAAAAAAATATGCCCATTCTAAAACCCAAAATAAAAAAACACCCCAAAATAAAAAAAATATTCTAAAACTAAAGTATAAATAGCCCTTAAAAGGGCCTTTTGTAGGACATTGCGCTAAAGTAATCAAGCTTTTTTTCTTTAAAAAAAAACTACAACCTTCTAACATTAATAGGCATAATTATTTTAAAGGTAGTTCGTTTTGTTTTTGTAAATCTAGGGTAAGTCTATTTTTGGCTAACTAAGGGGATGTTAGGTTAATGGGTTTAGATGTTAGTAGGTTACTTTGCGTTTGGGGGCTGTTGGTTTAGGGGTTAATATTGTAGTGCAGACTTTGCAATGTGGGGGGCTGGCGGTTTAGGGGTTAATAGTGTAGTGCAGACTTTGCAATGTGGGTCTGGTGGTTTAGGGGCTCATAATGTAGAAGCTTACTTTGCGGTGAGGGGTGGCGGTTTAGGGGTTCATAGTGATGTTTAGTGCAACTGTTTCATCCTAACAAACTCTTTACACAACCTTTTAAGTTACGTAAAAGGTTTGAGGGGTAAATACAATTGCGTTTGCGGGATCACATTTACTTTCAAATTGTAATACAAGCTCATATTAATGCTCCACACTACCCATATAAAATATGGGGAGCATAAATTACAGTGAGTTTGCACAAACTAATATGTCGTAATTTGAACATCGCACCACTTGTAATATGGATTTGAGCTTAAAGAACACCGGAATATTGCAACTGCTTTTGTGCTCCTTACACTAACGATAGAGCTCCACGATAGGGCCCATAGTCTTTCTTGTTCAAACTTCTGTGGGACGTCTGTTATTTCTTCCTTTATTTCTGTGAAGTATTTATCTATTAAGAGTTTGTATCTTGTACAGCATATGAAGAAGTGTGCTTCAGTCTCTGTGTGTGCACTGTCACACTGCGCACATTGTCTGGCTGCCCAGGGCCTCCATTTTGTCTGATATCTCCAAGCTGGTGGTCAGAGATTCTGTATTTAGTGAGTATCTATCTGTGCTTTGGGTTGGTGACACTCAGCTAGTTTGTACTCTCTTTGTAGAGATCGGTAACACTCTAGTTTGCTCTGCTGCTCAGTCTGTTCCTCTCATTGCTCAGTGTACCTCTCCTCCAGAACTGTTTGTAAGGTGTTTGGTGACACTCTCTCATGGGCTGTGCTCTCACTCTTGTGGTTTTGCAGGTCTGATATATATTCCCTAAACACTTTTGATGCTGGCTCACAGAGTGCTTGGTGGTGGAGTGTACATGTGCCACTATTTGTGAAGTGACACCAGAATTTGTACACTCTTTTTTGCATTGGTAGTAGTAATGGGAATCTCCCCAGCTGTGTTCTGCATCCATTTTTAGGGGCACTTCTGTGTACCCGCAGTGCATATTTACAGAATTGGAGATGTGCAATTTCTGTGAGAGTTTTGTCCCATTCTTGGTAGTGCTTGTTCAATGTTGGACCCCAGACCTCACAGCCATACAGCAGGATTGGTACAATGGTGCTTTCAAATATCTTAAGTAACAGTTTTGTAGGAGGGTTTAGACTGGCTAGCGACTTCTTGTTTGCATGGAAGGCTCTAAGGGCTTTTTCTTACAGTGTTTTGATAACTCATTTAAAGATTCCTGATGCACTCAGTGTATGCCCAAGATAGGTATAATGTAATGTGTGCTCTACCTCTTTGGAGAACAATAGGAATTTGATTTTTTTCTGGAGATTATTTGGCTTTTTTAGGAAAATCATAACGTAGGACTAGTTTTTCTTGCAAAACCACTGCTGTGGGGGAAGAATAAGCAGGCCATCTGCATATAAGAGACAATGGATTCCCTTCCCATTCAGGGATATACCTGGTGTTGTGCATCTCACCAGTACTGTGAGCAGATCCTTAATGTACAGGTTGAATAATGTGGGACTGAGGCTGCATCTTTGTCTGACACCTCACTTTTGTTCAAAGCTCTTTGTTTGTAGTTTATTTTTTACTTTACACTTGAGTGATTAATACATAAGGGTACATTTTATTAAATGTCAAGCGGACATGATTCGCTATAGCGAATCATGTCCGCTCAACTTTGCTAAATGCTGACAACATATGCTGTCGGCATTTATCATTGCACAAGCATCTCTAGGGAAATGCTTGTGCAATGGCACCTCCTGCTCACTGGTGGCCAATCGTCCGCTAGCAGGGGCTGTCAATCATCCCAATCAGATTGGATCAGATTGGGATGTTTTCAATCCGCAACCTAAAAGGTGGCAGACAGGTTAAGAAGCAGCGGTCTTATGACCGCTGCTTCTTAACTTCCCTTTCAGTCAAGCCTGAAATGATGGGACTCCAAAGCAGCATCCACTGCTTCATAAATGGATCCCATGGTCTTTATTATGTCATATGTCTTCTTACCAATTCCACTTTGCAGCAGTTTCATATATAGGCTAGGGTGAAAGATTGAGTCAAATGCTTTTTTGAAGACCACAAAAAATGCAAACACCTTCCTTAAAGATGAGCTTTCCATATACTTGTTAGTTATACCTTGCAGGGTGAAGATGTGGTCTGTGGTTCTTTGTTTAGGAAAGAACCCTATCTGACTCCTGTGCAGAGTTCTGCTGTCTATTATAAGTTTTAATATTGTCTGGTTAAGTATTGTGCAGAAGAGTTTTCTCCTATTGCTGTTTACACAGACTCCCCTGTAGTTATTTGGGTCAGTGTGATCCCCATGTTTGGGGATTGGGGTAATCGGACCTTCTGTCCATGTTTCTGGGAAGTGTTCTGATTGTAAGATGATGTTTAACAGTTTTGTGAGAGCCTCTTGGAGCTATGGGCTGCTGTAATTCAGCACCTTGTTTAATATTTGGTCAGATCCACAAGCTTTTCTTGGTTTTAATGATAGTATGCCTTCTGCAACTTCCTGTTGTGTGAAGGGGAAGTCTAGTGGAGTTTGATAGTTCTTTATTACAGTTTTTCTTTAATTTTGTTTTCCGACATACTGAACTTATTAGGTCTTTGTATAATGTTTTAAAATAATCTGTCCATATGTCACCATCTTGAATTGGAATATCCCCAGTGTAATTTCAGGTGAATTTTTTCTACAATCTCCAGAAAGAATTATTATCTGTTGATCCTTGAATTTGGAAAAGTGTTTTATTTAGGTGAGTTACTTTCTTGTCTTTGACTTTGAGGGTATGTTTTGTACTCTTTTAGTTTACTTTTATATGTGCACAACAGATCCTCTCGCAGTGGTTCTCAGTGTTTAAGGTTTGATAATTTTCTTAACTTGGGCGAGATTACATATGTGGCGTTGCCCCCAAAAGACGGCGGTTTTTAGTCGGGTATTGATATAACATATACCGTGCCGCATATAAATGTGGCGCGTATATCTCACCTGTCGCCCGCTAATTTTACTCCCATAAACTAACAAATCGATATCACATATTCAGTGCAAGGACTTAAACTGTGAAAATGGACACATTTTACTTTATTTTCACCTCGCCACACATAGGCAGGCGCATCAATCCATGCACTGACAATGTGAGAACCGTAACTCCCTGAAAGTTCTAACTCACACCTAACGCATGCGCAATATCTACCTTTCAACCCCATCTCCCCCACCGCAATAACTAATAAACTATATTAAACCCTAATCCGCCATCCCCCACATTGCAATCTAGCTATTAATCCCTTATCCGCCAACCCCCAAATAGCAAAGTATCTAATAAACATATTAACCCCTAATCCGCCAAACCCCCACAATGCAATCAACCTAATTAATCTATTAACCCCTTCTCCGCCATCCCCACAACAACGCAATTAACCTCATTAAGATATTAACTCCTAAACCACCAACCCCCCACAACGTAAAGAACTAATTTAATTACTAAACGACCCCTAACCTAACACCCCCTAAATTAACCCCAATTACCTAAAATTCAAAAATACTAAATTACAATTAAAATAAAAAATCCTAACATTACTTTAAAAAAATAAATTAATTAATTAATTAATCTAAAATTACAAAAAATAAAAAAATCTAACATTACAGAAAATAATAAATCAAATTATCAAAAATTAAAAAAAATAAACCTAATCCCTATGAAAATAAAAAGCCCCCAAAATAAAAACACCCCCTAATCTGAACTACCAATAGTTTTTAAAAAGGCCTTTTGTAGGGCATTGCCCTAAATTAAACAGCTCTTTTACATTTAAAAATACTAAGTCCCCCTAACAGTAAAACCCCACACACACCAAACGCCCCAAAATAAAAAAACTAACACTAAAAAACCTAAACTACCCTTTGCCTCTAAAGGGGCATTTGTATGGGCATTGCCTTTAAAAGGGCATTCAGCTCTTTTACTGTTCTTAAAAGGGCATTCAGCTATTTTACAAGCCCATTAAAACCCTAATCTAAAAAACCCAATCCCCCAAAAATAAAAAAAATCCTAAATCTAACCCCCAAATAGGTACTCGACATTCCTGAATTCCGCCAGAGAAGGTCTTCTTCCAAACGGTGAAGTCTTCTTGGAGGCAGCAATATCTTCTTCCAGTGCGGCGACCTCTTCTATCTTCATCCAGAACCAAGCCGGCGCGGAGTGGAGGTGACTGTGGAACAGAAGACCTCTTTGTACGCCCATTGCAGCACACTGAAGATGGAATGCAAAGTACCTGTTTAAATATGGGGTACCTTCCATTTCTGTTAGCTGAAAAATTAAAATCAGCCAATAGGATTAGAGCTACTAAAATCCTATTGGCTGATTTTAATTAGTCAATAGGATTTCAGTAGCTCTAATTTCTGAACATTGCTAGTTTATCCGACTTACGGCAGTTTATGAACAGCTGGTGCGTAAATGTGATTCCCCGATGTGCAGGGTGAAATTACGGGCGACGCGGGTTTCAGCAGTTACTCTGAAGCCTGTGCCGCATATGTAATCTCGCCCCTCGAGTCTTAAGGCTGCACATTCTTTATCAAACCAATAATTTGTTTGTTATTTTTCCTGTGTCTTTAGTCTGACAGTTAATGGGATTTATTTGCTGTTTTATTTAGCATAGTTGTTAAATCATTTGTTGCTTTTTTTGTGCCATACGGAGTATAACTGTAGCTTCTATTAATGAAAGTATTAGTTTGATTCTATATCTCCTCAGTGTACAAGCTGTTCATATAGTTTCTTTACTTTGTTGGGACTACAGGTAATAAGGGGGCATTCTGTACAGATGTTTACTGGCTTTCCCTGTTGGGATTTTCTTTGAACTATTGATGTGAAGGACAATTTGGTTATGGTCTGATAGGTGGGACTGCGGTCTTACTATCAGGGCATTATTCTTTCTGATGTCCATGTCTGTGATCACATAGTCAATGACACTTTTACCATGTGATGAGTTGAAAGTAAAACTTCTAAGGCTGCCTCCTGCTATCCTTCTATTTACATGTCTATTATTTTATCATAGCTATTTCTCTGAGTGTCTATCAGGGTGTCAAATTTCATACTCTTTCAAAGTATATGTTTATTCCCTTGGTGGGATATATAGTCCCTTCCATTCCCTGTGTAAGTTTTCACATTTCCAATAAGGATAATTTGTCTTTTTGTTTGGAAGTTTAAGATCTCCCCCTGAAGTGTATTAAAGTGTTCTGAGTCATAATATGGTGATTCCTGTGGAGGAAGTATAAAACACAGAAATAGAGATTGTAAGATGTTTGTACAGGGTTCTTTGATATTTGTATCTACAGATGTGCTGCACGTTTCTTCACAGGGATGATAAATAGTTTGAAACTCTTTTTGTACCACACTAATAACCCCCCTGAGAGCCTCCCTCCTTTCTCCTTTTTTGTTGCAGGGATTATTAATAGTGATGTCGCGAACTGTTCGCCGGAGAACAGTTCCCGGCGATCTTAGCTTGTTCGCCGCAGCGGGCGAACATATGCAATGTTTGATCCGCCCCCTATTCGTCATCATTGAGGAAACTTTGACCCTGTATCTCACAGTCGGCAGACACATTTGAGCCAATCAGCAGCAGACACTCCCTCCCAGACCCTCCCAGCTCCTGGGCAGCAGCCATTTTAGATTCATTACGATCCTGCATTCTTAGTGAGAGGAGGTTTAGTGCTGCTGCTGGTGATTTTATTGGGAAGTAGATAGCTAGGCTAGTGTATTTAGTGTCCACTACAGTCCTGAAGGACTCATCTAATCTCTGCTGTAAGGACAGCACCCCAAAAAGCCCTTTTTAGGGCTAGAACATCAGTCTTTTTTTTTTTTTTTGGCTCACAGCATATACTGTGATTAATTGCTCAGGGGCTCCTGGAGATTGCAAGGCATGGTCGGAAGGAGCCATGACCTGTGGAGGAAGAGGCCCTTATTTGAGGTAGGAGGGATTAGAGGAGGAATGAGGGGAGGTTTTAAAAGGGACATGCAGAGCGGGAAAACCAGCAGACTGTTTTTTGCATAGTAAGAGAGAACATCCTCTGTTGGTTCTCCCGCCCTGCATGCCTATGGCTTCTGTGGAGGAGCTGTTGTGCAGGCTTCGTGAGGCGGCAGCTGAAAAAGGACCTACCTGGTTGGAGTCGCAGGTCCGGTCGCTTCTGGGGGCTTCAGTTGCCGGTCCGGAGACCGGTGGCGTCCCGCTGAGGAAGAGGTCGTCGAGGCCTTCAAGGCCTCCAGCTAGGCTGAGTCCGGAGGTGAGCTGTAGGCCGGCGGGGAGGAAGATTGGATCCGGCTCGAGCAGGAAGTCAGCGGCCGCGGCCGCGGCAGAGGGGGCATCATCATCTTCTAGGCCCCAGGCGATGACATCACCGGCGGTGAGGAGCGGCGCGGAACCGGAGCGGCAGGTGACGGCTACGACGGCCTCACAGGGGGCAGCAGGTGATATTCAGCCGGTGTACGGCCGGGATGGGCCTGGGAGCAGTGGCTTGGGAGCTGGGAGGGATGTGGTGGTTTCTGGGCCTAGCGGGGTGCCGTTTTCGTTTGGGGGGGTTGTCCCTGATAGTGATAGTGAAGGGGATAATAGCTTGGCGCCAAATGTTGTTTCTATGGGGGGGGCGGGGGGGGGGGCCCTGTTATTTTGCCTCTGGATGTGTCGGCTGGGCCTAGTGAATTGCATCAGGATGGGTTGGGTCAGGTGGGGGATGGGAGGCATCAAGGTTTATTGGTAGATTGTGAGTACGGCTCTGAAGAGGAGCTTGAGGATTTTGAATTGGATTCTGGGGCTGTGGGGCTGGCACTTGAAACGTCTGATGAGGAGTTTGTCCCCCCTTCCCCTGGCGTGAGTGGAAAGTCTGTTTGTCGTTTTGGTGGTTTGTCAAATGTTTCTTCTGATATGTGTTCCTCTCCTAAGCCCCCAGGTAATCGTGGGAGGGTTAGGGATGTTGGTGTGGGGGGCTCACATGTGAGTTTTTGTTTTCCAGATGGTGCTGCGGCGGCGCAACGGCCTGGCCCGCGTCCTGGCCCGTCCGCTGCGGCGGACCTCAATGACGGCCTGGAGGAGGATTTCCTCGGCCTACACGGCTCCTGGACCGAATCAATTCGGATTGAGCCTGATGAAGGCGAAGGGGGAGACGCCTTGCAGGTTGCTGTTAGTGAGGTGAGAGGTAGGGGCAGGGGAAGGGGGATGGAAAGGCCTAAGGTACAGAGTGGAGCCAGTTCAGATACGGCGCTCACTCGGGGGGGTGGGGGAGTGTATAGACGGCCGGTTAGGTCGCAGGCCCAGGTTGGTATTTCTAGGGGGGGGAGTAGACGACGGCCGGGGGCGGAGGCTCCCTGGTCAGGGGGTGACGGAGGAGGGGCGCCGAAGAGGGGTAGGGGTGGGCCTACGGCCAGGATGGCCAGTCTACATCAGGTGAGACGGGGGAATAGGGGTTTTCCTCCTCTGAATATGAGTTCACGTGCTGTTGTTTTGCAGGATCAGCCACGGCAGCCGGCCCAAATGACACGGACGGCGGCCATACTGCAGGAAGATAATCTGCATGGAACGGAGCCACGTGGTGGCGGGCTCCAGATTGCTACACGAGAACCAGCGCAGGGAGTGCAATCGGCAGAGGCGTCAACAGGTGAGACGGGTTTGGTGGGGGTGGGGGTGAATGTTGCGGGAAATGCTAGTGATTCTATGGCTGGGAGGGTGGTTTCTGGTCTGAGGGATTTACTGTTGCAACTGGAAGGGTCTGTACCTGCTAAGGAGGGGTCGGTGGTTAGGGCTTGGGTCCCTGGTCCGAGTTTGTCGAGTGCGCCGGCAGTAGGGAGACTGGAGGTGGGTACGGTCGTTTCACCGGGCGCTAACGTGGGTGCTCCTGTGGTGTCTCAGGGCGCGGGAGTGTCGGTGGCTGTGGTTGGTTTACAGAAACAGGTTGATGGGCCTGAAATGAGGGTGGCGGATACGGCAATGTCCCGTTCTTGTCTTTGCTCCATTGGCCCCCTAGGGATGCATCTGGCCGTGGAGGTGAAAGATAAGATATGTAAACGGGAGTTTATTGAGTTGTTTTCCCTTCTTCCGCTTGAGCAATCCTTTGAGATCCCTGAGGATTCAAAAAAGGATGTGGCCAAGAAGGAGGAAGATGAAAGAAAAAAACGTTATAGAAAATTGCCGAAAACATTCACAAATTGGTTCCAAGCCTTTGTGATTTATGCGAGCGTTTTTTCGGGTAGGTTCCCAGAGCAGGGTGGTTCTTTGTTCTGCTACCTGGATGAGATTGCGGCCGCTCAGAGAACATACGGGGGTATGGCCTGGTGGTCCTATGACGAGAATTTCCGGCAACGGCTGTCTGTTAAACCGGAGATGAGGTGGGATGACCGGGACATGGGATTGTGGTTGAAGATAATGACACCTTTGAGAGCCTCCCAGTCCTTTCGGTCAGGAGCCGGTGGTCCACCCTCGGGTGGGTCCCCGGCGTCAGTTAGAAAAGGGTGCTGCTTTGCATTTAATGAAAAGCTGTGCAAATGGGGTTCCGCGTGTAAGTTTAAACACGAGTGCTCAGGGTGTGGGGGAGCCCATTCCTACACAAAGTGTTTCAGGAAGGGTAAATCAGGGGGAGCAGGGGATTCGGCTGACAAAGGGGGTGACTCCGGTGAGGCTAGGCGCGATGGAGCCCTGGCTCGTCAGGTACGCTAGACGTCGGGGTTGTCTGGAGAGAGCGGCCTTATTGTATCATGGCTTTCAATTTGGCTTTGTTATCCCGTCGCAAGGGGGCAGTCGGGTATTTAGGGGCAATTTGAAATCGGCACGTGTGTGGCCGGGGGTTGTCACTGAGAAGTTGGCGAAAGAGGTGTCGTTGGGGCGCATGGCTGGTCCTTTTGGTTCCCCGCCTATTACTGACTTGAGAATCTCTCCGCTAGGGGTGGTACCGAAGAGGGAGCCTGGGAAGTTTAGGCTTATTCACCATTTGTCTTTCCCGAAAGGGGGATCTGTGAATGATGGTATCCCTCATGAATTGTCTTCGGTTAAATATGCCTCCTTTGACCAAGCTGTGGACTTGGTGAGAGGGGCGGGGCCTTCGGCTTTACTTGCCAAGGTCGACATTGAGTCGGCTTTCAGGTTGTTGCCTGTTCACCCGACTTCGCACCGTTTGCTGGGCTGTTGTGTGGGGGGGTTGTATTATGTTGACTTATGTCTGCCAATGGGCTGCTCCATATCGTGCTCCTTTTTTGAGCATTTCAGTACTTTCCTTGAGTGGGTGGTATCAGAGCGGACAGGCTTGTCCTCGCTGGTACATTACCTGGACGACTTTTGTTTGTAGGACCGGCGGGTTCTCCGGCTTGTAAGAGGCTGCAGGAGGTTTGTTGTCAGGTGGCCTTGGAATTTGGAGTGCCAATTGCACAGGAAAAATCGGAAGGGCCAGTTACGGCCCTTGATTTTCTGGGTATCACGATTGACTCCGTGAGAATGGAGTGCAGACTGCCATGCGATAAGGTGGCGGATCTGTTGGAGTTAATTGACCGCTGCTTGTCGGTAAGGAAGATTACGTTGCGGGAGCTTCAGTCTTTGGTAGGCAAATTCAATTTTGCGTGCCGAATCATCCCGATTGGGAGGGTTTTTTGCAGACGGTTGTCGCTAGCGACGGCGGGTGTGGTCAAGCCGCACCATTTTGTTCGGTTGTCTAAGGAACTGAAGGATGACTTAATAGTTTGGAGGCGTTTTTTGGTGGGTTTCAACGGTTCTGCATTGTTTCAGGCACCTAGGTTGTCTAATGAAGAGTTGGGGCTGGTGACTGACTCCGCTGGTGGTTGTGGTTTTGGTGCGTATTTCTCGGGTCATTGGTGTGCGGACAGGTGGCCTGAGGATTGGTTTTCCTTGGGTCTGGTAAAAAATCTAGTGTTCTTGGAACTTTTCCCCATTGTTGTCTCCTTGTTTGTCTGGGAGGATGAGTTGTGTAATCGGTCGGTGTTGTTTTCAACTGACAATATGGGGGTGGTTTACGCTTTGAATACTTTGACTTCTTCTTCCTTGCCTGTTTTGCGCTTGTTGCGTCTGTTGGTTCTGAAATGTTTGAGAATGAACGTGTGTATTAAGGCCAAGCATATTCCGGGGGTGTATAATTCTATAGCCGACTCCCTTTCTCGTTTTCAGTTTCGACGATTTCGGGAGTTGGCCCCCCGGGCAGACGTGACTGGTTGCCCGTGCCCGGTTTCCCTGTGGAGGCTTGGAGTAGAGGACTGGATAGACTGGTGAGGGCTTCCTTGGCTCCAGGTACTTGGGCTTCCTATGCTAGGGTGTGGAGGGACTGGGAGTCCAGGTTATTGGCATATGGTGTTGTTGAAGGGGGCTTGGAGCTTACGGGTTTCCTGCTGGACTGGATGAGGGAGTGGGAAGTTCAAAAACTGTCGGCTTCGGCGATGGATAAGCGGCTTGCTGCTTTGTCTTTTCGCTTTAAAATTTTGGGTGTTCAGGATGTGACAAGAGTTTTTTGGGTTCGCCAAGTACTTAAAGGTTTAAAGAGGGGCTCGGTGGGCCCCTCCCCTGATAGTAGGAGACCGATTACCTTTATGTTGTTGAAAAAGTTATATGGGATCTTGGAGGTTGTTTGTTCGTCGGTGTTCGAAATTTCGTTGTTTAGAGCGGCCTATGTTTTGGCTTTCTTCGGGGCCTTCCCCATATCCGAGTTGGTCAGCAAAAACCTAAATTCTATGGGGGGTTTAGGTTTTGCGGATGTGTTTCTTTATGACGCCAGGGTGGAGATAATTTTGAGAAAGAGTAAAACAGACCAGCGAGGGAAGGGTAGGACTGTGGTCCTTTTTTCTAACGGTTTGGAGGTTTGTCCATGCCAGTGCTTGCGAGTGTACTTGGGTTGTCGGCCAGTAATTGGTGGGTCATTGTTGGTCCACCAGGATGGGAGACCTTTGTCGCAGTTTCAATTTAGGGCAGTACTCAAAAAAGCTCTAGTTTGTTTGGGCCTGAATTCAGCTGATTTTGGGTCTCATTCGTTTCGTATTGGGGCGGCAACGGAGGCTTCCATGCAGGGGCTTTCGGAGGCTGAAATTAAGGGCATTGGTCGGTGGGGTTCTAAGCGTTTTCGCCTGTATGTTCGCCCTGAGTAGGGCTTTTTGAGGGAGTTTTTTGGGTGGTGTTTTCATTTGTTTTCTGTGTTTCAGGTTTGAAACGTTTGTGGCTGGTCGGTCATTCGTTTATTTATTGGGCCCGGAGAGCGGCTGCAGTGAAAATGGACGGTTTACAGTTGGGTATTCCTAAGTCCCAGTGTGAAGTGAAATGGTTCGGTGTCAGGGGGCTCAAATGGGACGGATTGTTGCCTTTGGTGATGGATTATTGCAGGCATTTTCAGCCTCCTACTATCTTATTGATCCACGCTGGGGGAAATGATCTGGGTTGTCTATCTCAGAGGGATTTGGTGAGAAAAATGAAGAGGGACATTGGGAGGTTGAGGGTGTTGTTTCCCTCAATGACTGTTATTTGGTCTGACATTCTACCACGGTTGGTGTGGAGGGCAGCCTGGGACCCTGTTCGGTTGGATAAGAGTAGGCGTAAAGTTAACAAGATCATGGGGGCCTTTGTTCGGAGGCTTGGGGGTTCGGTGGTACATCATTTAGACTTGGCTGAGGTTGGCGAGGGTGAGTTTTATATGCCGGACGGTGTTCACCTGAATGATTTTGGCCTGCAGCTATTTATTCTTAATTTCAAGGAAGCGTTGTGTGCGGTTGGTGGTCTGGCGGGACTGGGCTGAGGTGTCAGGCCAGTCGGTGGCGGTGGTGCTAGCCCTAATTTACAGAATATTATGGCCAGTTGTCAAGTGTGGTGGTATGTTGAATTCCCATGGAGGGATTTTAAGATGGGGTTTTCTAAGGGCATGGGGTTCCTTAGAAAACTTAGATGGATTTTTCGTTTACGGGCCCAACCACTTGCACGGTTGGGTCCAGTTAAAGGAGTTACGGCCATAGTAAGATTGGAAGAAAACGCAGGAAGGACTAGCACCGCTGGGTGGTTTTTTGTGTGGTGAAATGTTTACAGTTATTTGCACTTTATTGATTAAGTTATTAAAGTTTACAAAGTTATTTATTTGAATAAACGGCTGCGGCCAATTTATACCATTAACTAAGTCTGGTGCCTGTTATTTATGTTGGTTTCAAGAGTGGGTTTGGGTTGGTCTAAAGGGGCCGGAGCTTGACGACATAGAAGGTCAAGGGGCTCCTGGAGATTGCAAGGCATGGTCGGAAGGAGCCATGACCTGTGGAGGAAGAGGCCCTTATTTGAGGTAGGAGGGATTAGAGGAGGAATGAGGGGAGGTTTTAAAAGGGACATGCAGAGCGGGAAAACCAGCAGACTGTTTTTTGCATAGTAAGAGAGAACATCCCCCACCCCCCCCTCCCCCGATTAATATGGAGAGGAGTGTTTTTTATTTCTGTTTCAGGTTTTGTCGCAGTTGAAAGGCGGTGGTGCTAGCCCTAATTTACAGAATATTATGGCCAGTTGTCAAGTGTGGTGGTATGTTGAATTCCCATGGAGGGATTTTAAGATGGGGTTTTCTAAGGGCATGGGGTTCCTTAGAAAACTTAGATGGATTTTTCGTTTACGGGCCCAACCACTTGCACGGTTGGGTCCAGTTAAAGGAGTTACGGCCATAGTAAGATTGGAAGAAAACGCAGGAAGGACTAGCACCGCTGGGTGGTTTTTTGTGTGGTGAAATGTTTACAGTTATTTGCACTTTATTGATTAAGTTATTAAAGTTTACAAAGTTATTTATTTGAATAAACGGCTGCGGCCAATTTATACCATTAACTAAGTCTGGTGCCTGTTATTTATGTTGGTTTCAAGAGTGGGTTTGGGTTGGTCTAAAGGGGCCGGAGCTTGACGACATAGAAGGTCATGTGCCACCACTGATATCTGGTGTAACATTAGTGAAAATTTAAAAAAAAAACTTTTACATCATTTTGCTAGTGTAATCAAATTTCATTTTCCATCAGGCCTGTGTGTCAGGCCCACATCATATACTGTGATTAATAGCTCTGTTTTCCACCACTTATATCTGGTGTAACATTTGTGTAAATTTAAAAAAAAAAAAAAACTTTTACATCAGTCTGCTATTGTTATTTAATTTTAGTGTCCAGGCCAGCGTGCCACTAGTGCCAGCCTGTGTAAGGGCCTAAGGGAAGATTAGTGTAAATTTAAAAAAAAAAACTTTTACATCAGTCTGCTATTGTTATTTAATTTTAGTTGCCAGGCCAGCACGCCACTAGTGCCAGCCTGTGTAAGGGCCTAAGGGAAGATTAGTGTAAAAAAAAATTTAAAAAAACTTTTACATCAGTCTGCTATTGTTATTTAATTTTAGTTGCCAGGCCAGCGTGCCACTAGTGCCAGCCTGTGTAAGGGCCTAAGGGAACATTAGTGTAAATTTAAAAAAAATAACTTTTACATCATTTTGCTAGTGCAATCTAATTTCAATTTCCATCAGGCCTGTGTGTCAGGCCCACAGCATATACTGTGCCTAATTGCTCTGTTTTCCACCACTTATATCTGGTGTAACATTAGTGTAAAAAAATTTTTAAAAAAACTTTTACATCAGTCTGCTATTGTTATTTAATTTTAGTTGCCAAGCCAGCGTGCCACTAGTGCCAGCCTGTGTGTCAGGCTCCCAGCATATACTGTGCCTACTTCCATCCTCAGTGCCACCACTCCTATCTGGTGACACTTTAGTTTAAATTTTGTAAAAAAAAACTTTTACATCAGTCTGCTAGTGTTATTTAATTGCAGTTGCCAGGCCAGCCTGCCACTAGTGCCAGCCTGTGTGTCAGGCTCCCAGCATATACTGTGCCTACTTCCATCCTCAGTGCCACCACTCCTATCTGGTGTAACATTAGTGTATCTTTTTTTTAAAAAAAAACTTTTACATCAGTCTTCTAGTGTTATTTAATTTTAGTTGCCAGGCCAGCCTGCCACTAGTGCCAGCTTGTGTGTCAGGCTCCCAGCATATACTGTGCCTACTTCCACCCTCAGTGCCACTACTCATATCTGGTGTAACATTAGTGTAACTTTTTTTAAAAAAATCTTTTACATCAGTCTGCTAGTGTTATTTAATTGCAGTTGCCTGTCTGCCAGCGTGTGTGCCAGGCCCACTTTCCAACTAGTGCCACCAATCATATTTGTTATAACAGTAGTGTAAATATTTTAAATAAAAACTTTTTTGACTGTGAAACATCAGTCAGCTAGGGCAATCTAATTGCAGTTGCCTGCCTGCCAGCGTGTTTGCCAGGCCCACTTGCCAACTAGTGCCACCACTCATATTTGTTATAACAGTAGTGTAAATATTTAATAAAAAAACTTTTTTGACTGTGAAACATCAGTCTGCTATTGTAATCTAATTGAAGTTACCTGCCTGCCAGCGTGTGTGCCAGGCCCACTTTCCAACTAGTGCCACGAATCATATTTGTTATAACAGTAGTGTAAATATTTAAAAAAAAAAACTTTTTTGACTGTGAAACATCATTCAGCTAGTGAAATCTAATTGCAGTTGCCTGCCTGCCAGCGTGTGTGCCAGGCCCACTTGCCAACTAGTGCCACCACTCATATTTGTTATAACAGTAGTGTAAATAATTAAAAAAAAAAACAATTTTGACTGTGAAACATCAGTCTGCTAGTGTAATCTAATTGAAGTTGCCTGCCTGCCAGCGTGTGTGCCAGGCCCACTTGCCAACTAGTGCCACTAATCAGATTTGTTGTAACAGTAGTGTAAATATTTAAATTAAAACATTTTTGGACTGTGAAACATCAGTCTGCTATTGTAATCTTATTGCATTTGCCTGCCTGCCAGCGTGTGTGCCAGACCAATTTGCCAAGTTAGTGGCACCACTCATATTTGTTGTAACAGTAGTTTAAATATTTAAAAAATAAACATTTTTGACTGTGAAACATCAGTCTGGTTTTTTGTGTCAGGCTCACAGCGTATACTGTGCCCACTTGCCCAGTGCCACCACTCATATCTTGTTTAATAGTAGTGTAAGTGTACATTTAAAAAAAAAACACTTTTTGGATTGTGAAACATCAGTCTGTTTTTTTGTGTCAGGCTCACAGCGTATACTGTGCCCACTTGCCCAGTGCCACCACTCATATCTTGTTTAATAGTAGTGTAAGTGTACATTTAAAAAAAAAAAAAACTTTTTGGATTGTGAAACATCAGTCTGCTTTTTTGTGTCAGGCTCACAGCGTATACTGTGCATAGTAGTGTAAGTGTACATTTTAAAAAAATGACAGGCAGAGGCAGGCCACCCCGCAGGTGCCGTCGTGGTCATGGTGCTGTGATTCCCTTAGACCCTACAACTATGCACAGTGTTCAGAGGCCACGTGCCATGAACACGAAAAGTTCTGAGGAGGACCTAGTTGAATGGCTAACACAGGACACCCAATCTTCTACAGCTTCCGCTCCTAACCTTGACGCACCATCCACCTCCAGCCTAGCTGCGGGCACCTCTCAAGTGACCAGTGCCACTCGCCTGCCTGCCGCCACCACCAACACTAGCACCACAGCCGCTTCACTTAATCTGTCAGAGGAGTTATTGACACATCAGTTGGAATAAATGAGTGATGCGCAACCATCATTGACAGAGGATGTAGATAACAGTGATATGTCTCAGTCAGGCAACATTACAGACATGGACGTACGGTGTGATGATGATGGTAATGTTGTACCCGCTACTGCTTCCTTTGTTGATTTGTCAGATACAAGTGAAGCGGTTGATGATGATGCGTCCGTAGATGTCACGTGGGTGCCCGCTAGAAGAGAAGAAGAAGAGGGGGAAAGTTCAGATGGGTAGACAGAGAGGAGGAGGAGGAGGAGACGAGTTGGAAGCAGGGGGAGGTCGTCGCAAGGAGCTAGTGGCACAGTCAGACAGCATGCATCGGCACCCGGGGTCAGCCAGACAACACGCCAATCAACGCATGCTGTTGCCACCACCAGAATGCCGTCATCACAGAGCTCAGCTGTGTGGCATTTTTTTTTTTGTGTCTGCCTCTAACAACAGCGATGCCATTTGCAACCTGTGCCAAAAGAAACTGAGTCGTGGGAAGTCCAACACCCACCTAGGTACAACAGCTTTGCGAAGGGACATGGTCTCACATCACAAACACTGATGGGATGAACACATGAGTAGAAGCAGCACACAAACTCAAAGCCGCCATCCTCCTCCTGGTCCAGCATCTTCAGCCACGTCAACCACTGCTGTCCTCCTTGCCCCCTCTCAACCATCCGCCACTCAGTCTCTCTTACGTAGCAGTTCCTGGTCATCTGCCCACAGTCATGTGTCTGTCAAGGACATGTTTGAGTGTAAGAAGCCAATTTCCCAAAGTCACCCCCTTTCCCGGCTTCTGACAGCTGGCTTGTCTAAACTCTTAGCCCGCCAGCTTTTACCATACAAGCTGGTAAAATCTGAGGCATTCAAAAAATTTGTATCTATTGGGACACCGCAGTGGAAGGTACCCGGCCGAAATTTCTTTTCACAAAAGGCAATCCCCAACCTGTACTCAATTGTGCGAAAGGAAGTAATGGCAATGTCAGTCACACAGCATTGGGGCAAGGGTCCATCTGACCACTGATAGCTGGTCTGCAAAGCATGGTCAGGGCAGGTATATCACCTACACTGCGTATTGGGTAAACCTGCTGATGGCTGACAAGCATGGAATGCGTGGCTTTGCAGAGGAGTTGGTGACACCGCCACGACTTGCAGGCAGGCCTGCTGCTACCTCCTCTACTCCTCCTACTCCATCCTCTTTCATAACCTCTTCCTCTGCTGAGTCTTCTTCTGCTGATGCGTCTTGCTCCACATCAACGGCACCCCCCCAGCTCCCCAGGTACTATTCAACATCCCGGATACGGCAGTGTCACGCCGTCTTGGGGTTGACTTGCCTGAAAGCCGAGAGTCACACTGCACCAGCACTCCTGTCTGCCATGAACGCACAGGTGGATCAGTGGCTGACTCCGCACCAACTGGAGATTGGCAAAGTTGTTTCTGACAATGGAAGTAATTTGGTAGCGGCATTGAAATTGGGCAAGTTGACACATGTGCCGTGCATGGCACATGTGTGTAATCTGATTGTACAACGCTTTGTGCATAAGTACCCAGGCTTACAGGACGTCCTGAAGCAGGCCAGGAAGGTGTGTGGCCATTTCAGGCGTTCCTACATGGCCATGGCGCACTTGTCCGATATCCAGCGGCAAAACAACCTGCCAGTGAGGCGCTTAATTTGGGACAGCCCGACATGGTGGAATTCAACACTCCTAATGTTTGACCACCTGCTACAACAAGAAAAGCTGTTAATGAGTATTTGTATGACCGGGGTGCTAGGACAGCCTCTGGGGAGCTGGGTATTTTTTTGCCACGTTACTGGACGCTCATGCACAATGCCTGTAGGCTTATGTGTCCTTTTGAGGAGGTGAGAAACCTAGTCAGTCGCACCGAAGGCACCATCAGCGACATCATACCATTTGTTTTCTTCCTGGAGCGTGCCCTGCTAAGAGTGGTGGATCAGGCCGTAGATGAGCGTGAAGAGGAAGAGTTGTGGTCTCCATCACCACCAGAAACAGCCTTATCGGCATCGCTTGCTGGACCAGTGGCAACGCAGGAAGAGGATTGTGAGGAAGAGGAGTCAGAGGAGGAATGTGGCTTTGAGGAGGAGGAGGAAGGTTGTTGTCAGCTATCTGGTACCCGTGGTGTTGTACATGGCTGGGGGGAAGAAGGTACCTTCAGTGAGATCATTGAGGACGAGGAACGGGACATGATTAGCTCGGCATCCAACCTTGTACAAATGGGGTCTTTCATGCTGTCGTTCCTGTTGAGGGACCCTCGTATAAAAAAGCTGAAGGAGAATGACCTGTACTGGGTGTCCATGCTACTAGACCCCCGGTATAAGCATAAAGTTACTGAAATGTTACCGAATTCACGCAAGTCGGAAAGGATGGAGCAGTTCTGAAATAAATTAAAAAGTATGCTTTACACAGCGTATAAGGGTAATGTCACAGCACAACGGGAATCTAACAGGGGAAGAGATGAAAGTAATCCTCCTCCCATGACCACGCCGGCAAGGACAGGACGCTTTCCAGATGTATTGTTGATGGAGGACATGTGGACCTTTTTAACTCCTATGCATTATCACAGCCCTTCGGGATCCAGCCTCAGAGAAAGACTCAACCGACAGGTAGCAGACTACCTAGCATTAACTGCAGATCTTGACATTCTGAGGAGCGATGGACCCCTTGACTACTGGGTGTGCAGGCTTGACCTGTGGCCTGAGCTATCCCAATTTGCAATTGAATTTCTGGCCTGCCCCGCTTCAAGTGTCCTGTCAGAAAGGACCTTCAGTGCAGCAGGAGGTATTGTCACTGAGAAGAGAAGTCACCTAGGTCAAAAAAGTCTTGATTATCTCACCTTTATTAAAATGAATGAGGGATGGATCCCAAAGGGACTGACATTGTGTGATACATTAGAGTAAAAAAGGCCTGATGAGATGAGCTGCCTTGGGCTACAAATGTTACACACGCTGCTGTATTTTATCTTCGAATGGCGGATGACTTGGGTGACTTACCCGCCAACAACTAGGGTTCAAGCCGCAATGTTTTAGGGCACTTTCTAACTGTCAAACAAACATCAATTTTTCTGGCCGCTGCTACAGCAGCGGCTGCAACAATACCTCCTTTTTCAGGCAGTTTTACATGCCTAATTTTTCTGGCCTCTGGTGCTGCACTGTGGCTACAAAACCCAAACCAAAAAAAGGCACATAACAGTGATTAAACTGTTAAGAATAGTACTACTTAACACACCACTCATATCTGGTGGCACAGTACATTGCACTTGCAGTGTCCCAAATTTGAAGTAGAAGGACCGACCAAGCATCTTTTTCCATCTCCCAGTTCCTAAAAATGCTCTCCGGGTTACTAAAATTGATGCCATACCTGTACTCTATTGTGCAAAAATATGGCATATGTGGTGTTTCATGCTGTTCTGCCTGTTGAGGGTCGGGACCCAAGTATAAAAAGGCTGAAGGAGAACGACCTGTACTGGGTGTCCAAGCATGTTTTTCCATCTCCCGGTTCCTAAAAATTATCTCTGGGTTCCTAAAATCGATGCCATACCTGTACTGGATTGTTCAAAAGGATGGCATATGTGGTGTTTCATGCTGTTGTTTCTGTTGAGGGTCGGGGACTCTCGTATAAAAAGGCTGAAGGAGAACGACCTGTACTGGGTGTCCAAGCATCTTTTTCCATCTCCCGGTTCCAAAAAATTATCTCCGGGTTCCTAAAATCGATATCATACCTGTACTCTATTGTGCAAAAGGATGGCATATGTGGTATTTCATGCTGTTGTGCCTGTTGAGGGTCGGGGACCCAAGTATAAAAAGGTTGAAGGAGAACGACCTATACTGGGTGTCCAAACATCTTTTTCCATCTCCCGGATGTAGCGGTACTCCACTAGGGGGTCTCCCTTACTCTGTCCAAACCCAAGGGTGGCCACCGGATAGTGGGACCAGAGATATTGTTGCTGAGACCGGGGTCAAGCCAACGGGTGTAGCTCCCCCAGCTGGGCTGGTCTCAGTGGACTCCCAGTCAGGTAGCGTCCTCTCTGCCCTGCAGCTCTTTATTGGCAGGTATCATCCCCTCTGCCTATCTGCTTCTAGGCAGGAATAAATCCCCCTGCCAGGCTGCTTCTTGGCAGGAATAGCTCCCTATGCCTCCAAATTGTGGGACCAGGGCTATCCTGGCTGAGACCAGGGTCAAGCAAGCGGCTGTATCTCCCCCAGCTGGGCTGGTCTCAGCGGGCTCCCAGGCAGGTAGCGTCCCCTCTGCCTGTCTGCTTCTAGGCAGGAATAGATCCCTCTGCCTCACTGCACACCTCCAGCAGGTAGCGTGCCCTCTGGTTTCTTATAGGCAGGAATCGATCCCTCTGCCTTGCTGCTCCTTTCAGGCAGGCCAGCTCTTTGCAAAAAGGCCCACAGACTCTGCAACAAAATGCAGGGTCAGAACCTCAAAACTGGTATACCTGAAAGAATCAGACAGCACAAAAAGGCAATCTTGGACCCCAACCTGTACTCGATTGTGCAAAAGGAAGTAACCTTACCATGGGTCTCAGACCGCATGTTTTATTGTTATACTCTGTCAGGGAAATTATATAACTATCAATCGTATCAATCAAATATATATTGCATCTATTGATCTCTGTAATTCGTATCTATCAAATGTATATTGCATCTTTAGATCTATGTAATTTGTATTTATCAAATGTATATTGCATCTATTGATGTAATTCGTACCTATCAAATGCATATTGCATCTTTTGATCCATGTAATTCGTATCTATCAAATGTATATTGCATCTTTTGATCTCTGTAATTCGTATCGATCAAATGTATATTGCATCTTTTGATCTATGTTATTCTTACCTATCAAATGTATATTGCATCTATTGATCTATTATACACAAAATCAGTGAAGAACTGACAAAAGGGTACAAATATAGCACTCTGTGAACGTTATTGTTAATGCAAAAAGTTAGGAAATTGAAATATAACTTTTACTAGATCAAGTTAAAAACAGGGGATTGAACAAACATAATTAAAAGTATAAATTTGGATCCACCACTTTTTAACCAGATACTGTCACTGCTGGTTAATAGAGACAAACACCTTTGTTAGGTATATGTGAGTCTCTTGTGAATCAAATGACAAGATTATCTCTTGGCATATTACTCATATAAGGTAATAATACTCCTGATTCAAGGTAGGTTTGGAGGCCACTGATAATTACAGTGAATTAAGCTATCACAAGTAAAATGTCAGATAGGCTGTTGGTGGTTATCCATAAACATCTAGGTGGTTTGCACTGAAATATCTTTACCTATGGTTGTGAGGAGTTGTGAACTCAGATATTAAATTACCTATTAATACCATTTGATGAAATATTGCTTCTAAGTATCTATGTCCATAAGGGTAAGTATTGTGCTGCCCACACTAATATAGAGAGTGGGATATCTCACACATTACTGATTTTTACCTGTTAATACCGTTAATATCTGACACACTCCTAATTTTTGCCTGTTAATACCGTAAAGATGGGTACTAGATTAATCTAAAGTATTAGGTAGAAAGTCTGTTACCTTTTAGGTGTCACTAAAATATTGTGAATTAAGGTAAGTCTAACTCTATTACCCACTCTGTTTTGTGAATAACTTGGATACTGTATATACTTGGCTTAGCCTGGATCAACACCTATATTACCTATGAGTAAGCAGGGTTTGTGGTATACCTAGTGTAGCTCGATCAACTTACAGCTTGTCTATGGTTGTAAGGAGTTGTGGACTCAGATATTAAATTACCTGTTAATACCGTTAATAAAATATTGCTGCCTGAGTATCTATGTTCTTAAGGTTAAGTATTATGCTACCCACATTAATATAGAGAGTGGGATATCTCACACATAACTGATTTTTACCTGTTAATACCATAAATATCTGACACACTCCTAATTTTTACCTGTTAATACCGTAAAGATAAATACTGGTTTTTCTAAAGTGTTTGGAAAAAAGTCCGTTACCTAATAGATATTACTAGAATATTGTGAATTAAGGTAAATCTGACTTTGTTATCAGCTATGTTTTGTAAATAACTTTGTACTATGTATACTAGGCCTGGCCTGGATCAATACCTATATTACCTATGAGTAAGCAAGGTTTTGGTATACCTAGTGTAGCTCGATTAGCTTAGACTAGACACCGCTATTGCGGCAGAAACTATTTTAATACCATTTTATATTGTCATTTGAGAAAGAATGGAGGATCAACAAATTGATTTAAAAACAACAATTAGGGGATAACAGGGGGACGCCACTGACGCGTTTCGCCGTGGTGGCTGTATCAAAGGGCAGTCTCACTCTGTTTGCGTGAGATTTAAATACCCTTAGGTGTTGGCAGATTGGCTGTTAGGAACAGCATTGTTTGTAATCATTGATTGGATTGGTCATACTCGAGGGTGTGTGACTTAAGATGCGTGTTGATTGGTCTATTTGCCTCAGCTCTTTTCCTGTATTTGTCTCGATAATGTTGTTATCTGCATGTATTCAACAATGTTATTTGGTTGGCATCACAGTCTTATTGTGTCTCTTATATGATAATGTTGATGTTATTCATTTATTTGTATATAGTTATATACTTGTTAACTGATCGTGATCATAGCTTTTCTGTTATTGGGTACCTCGTCTGTCAATCATAGTGATTTGACTTGCGAGAGCAGAGACACGGATGTTGATTGGCCTGAATGCGCTCTCTATCTTGTATTCCTATCAGGTTGCTCAGATTTACGTCATCCTGTTTCGTGACTCGGCTTTTCTACGCCCATCTCATGTTATTGGGTGACGTATCTGTCTGTCAATGTCATTCTGTGTCTCCGCCGTTTTTGCGTTCTCCCATCATATTTGTAAATATGATAAATGGAATGATCGTAACAAGTTGTATCATATATACAATAGAAGTTATACTTGACTTGTATCTTGTGCCAATTTCAGATTTGCATTCGGTAGTTATCAATGATATTTATGTTATCCAATATCATATTTAATTTAAAATGTGCTGTTAGTTCATTCTTTGGATCTTTCTGCGTACCGGGCTATTTTATGTTTAGGGGAATCTCTATCTTATAATGATAATAATAATGTTTAATGCCTAGATTAAATAGGTGCACAAAATAATAAAAGTGAAGCAAATAGTGAATAAGGATAAAAGGTGAAAAGCCGGTGTGTTATAAGTGAATGTCATCAAATAATAATGATGAGTGGAGTGATGTCAATGAAAGTTGATATGTTGGTGCTACTTTAATAATAATTCGAATTTGGAAATATTGAATATTGGGTGCCTTATGGGTGTGTGAAAGATGAATAAATAATTTAGTTGAAGAAAAAAAGGTTGTGTGAGAATGATCGTTATACATAGCAAAAAATGCTGATGGTGTTGTGACCATTTAAGTGTGATCAGTGAATAGGAGCAGTGTAGACTGAAATATTAGAGTGATAAAATATAGTGTAATATTTGACACTTGAAAGTGCTTAAAAAATGAATTTATAAAGATAGAGTCCATATCCTAGGATATGTATATATTGCAGAACAATATATGGAATTCCATATCCATATTTCCATGTGAATCTTTTTGTGTTGCATATAGTCTTATCCATATGTAGGATAGTGACTCCAGCATTGGATATATTTTATTCAGAGGAGAGGAATCAGAAGCATCAAACTCTGATAACTCCAATAATGTAGCCCCAACAACAAGTATAAGCATTCCACCACGCACTCATTCTAGTTTTTTAGGTCACAGTTCAGGATCAGAAACAGACACACCAGGAGGGGGAGAGGCAAGAACAAGGGCCAAACGAAAACCCCAGGAACATCACAGAAGGGAAACCAGGGGTGCCAAACAGAGAAAAAGAACAGTGAGCCCATTCTCCCATATCAGACTGAACAATTAAACATAATCAATCTCTCAGATCATATCTTATCAGAACATCATTCTTCTGTATTAGCTAAAGGGTTATCTTTTTGTCCAAATAATAAACTTGACAAATTCTCACTAACAAAAGATATTCATCTATTTGTTAGAAAACTAATGCTCAAAAAGATCCATAACATGAAAAATAATACTGATAATACAGAATGGTCAAAAGAAGAATTACAAAGTCTACAAGACTTGGAAGATCTTTTAAAAGAGAGTGATGACCTAGAAACCAATCGAAAGTGGCGTGATCTGATTCAAAATAAATCGCAATACATACCCAATATTTCCCAATTTCATAATATACAAACTTTCAACCAAATAGTCTGTAATGAGATTAATTTACTTACTATCAAAAATAAAGGTACCAATATCTCATTACAAGAACAACAAGCACTAAAAGAAATCGAAGGTTGGGATGATGTATTAATAAAAGGATCGGATAAAGGTGGAAACATCGTTATTTGGCCGATTGAACTATATCTATGTGAGGCAAATAAACAGCTTAATGATGCTAACTGTTACAAGAAACTAATATTCAATCCGTCAGCAACGTACAAAAGACAGTATGATACCTTGATTGAAATAGCCAAGGATAACCATATCATCAACAATAAAGAATTTAAATTCCTGCAAGTGAAGAACCCTAGAATCTCAACGCTATATCTAATCCCCAAAATACACAAAAACATAACCAATCCGCCAGGCCGACCCATTGTGTCCGGCAATGGATGTCTAACTGAAAAAGCCAGCATATATGTGGACAAAAGACTGAGATCTTTTGTAGAAGAACTACCCTCGTATGTAAGAGATACAACAGAGGTACTACAATGATTGGAAGGGATTCAAGTAGCCAGAGAAACATGGCTAATTACAGCTGACGTTGAGTCTCTATACACGAGTATTCATCATGATCTAGGGATAAAGGCAGTAAAACATTTTCTTGATCTAGACTCCACTGAATCTCATGAACACAACATCTTCATCCTCGATTTGGTCAAATTCATATTAAATCACAATTTCTTTGTATTTAATGATCGCTATTATTTACAAATACGAGGAACCGCCATGGGCACAGCCTGTGCACCCACATATGCTAATTTATTTTTAGGATGGTGGGAGAAGGAGACAGTTTTTTCAGATGCCAATGCTATTCAAATGGAACAAATACCACTCTGGATTCGCTACATTGACGATATCCTGTTCATCTGGGAAGGATCCAAACCAGATCTGGATGAGTTCCTGATTAAACTCAATGATAATAACATCAACGTCAAATTAACATACGAATGCAGTCAAACAGAGGTGAACTTTTTGGATCTAAAAATAACCAAAGACGAAAATGGCAATCTGATAACTGATCTTTTCCATAAACAAACTGCAACGAACTCAATTTTACATCGCAGCAGTGCCCATACCCAAAGCACACTCAGATCCCTGCCAGTAGGCGAATTTCTAAGAACACGTAGAAACTGTTCCTCAGACTCAATATTCAAAATAAGAGCAAAAGAATTGGAAACCAGATTAAAAGCACGAGGCTACAGTAATAGAAGCCTGAAAAAAGCCAAATATAGAGCCTTACACACTCCAAGACAAGATCTCCTATTTCCCAAATCTAAGACGAAGGATAGCAAAACCAGATTAATAACCACATTCAACTCACAAATTCAGGATGTAACACAGATCATACAAAAATCGTGGTATATTCTTCAGAATGATCCGGATTTGAGTGAAAGCCTTGGAGATAGTATTTCTATCTGCTACCGGCGATCTAGGAACCTGAAGGATAGACTAGTCCAGAGTCATTTTGTAAGGAAAAAGGCTAAAATCTCATACCCTGGAAATTATCCATGCCGAAACTGCACGTATTGCCCCAATACTTTTCAGATTGACCAAATCAAAGACAGATTTGGGAAAGTACACCACATCAAACAACATATCACATGCACCACTGCGAGTGTGATATACGTACTACAATGTAGTTGTAAATTAAAATACGTAGGTATGACCTCACGCCTACTCAAAAAGAGGGTAGGCGAACACATGTGTAATATAAGAAATGCTGAATCAGACCTCCAAAGAGGCAAAAAGATCACCCAGATAGCCAAACATTTTCTGCACAAACATGATTCAAATACTGAACATCTATCCTTTTTTGGCTTAGAAAAAATATCATTAGGAATCAGAGGAGGAGACTTAGAAGATGCATTACTTCAGGCAGAGTGCAAGTGGATTTACTTGCTCAATTCTGTCAATCCACATGGTCTTAATGAAAATAACAACTACTATGTATTTCTTCCTAAATAAAAGTATCAAATAAAACAATAAAATATCATCTGTAGTTAACATTCTAACGAATTATCTCTGAACAACAAGGAGAGTTATGAATAAAATATATCCAATGCTGGAGTCACTATCCTACATATGGATAAGACTATATGCAACACAAAAAGATTCACATGGAAATATGGATATGGAATTCCATATATTGTTCTGCAATATATACATATCCTAGGATATGGACTCTATCTTTATAAATTCATTTTTTAAGCACTTTCAAGTGTCAAATATTACACTATATTTTATCACTCTAATATTTCAGTCTACACTGCTCCTATTCACTGATCACACTTAAATGGTCACAACACCATCAGCATTTTTTGCTATGTATAACGATCATTCACACACAACCTTTTTTTCTTCAACTAAATTATTTATTCATCTTTCACACACCCATAAGGCACCCAATATTCAATATTTCCAAATTCGAATTATTATTAAAGTAGCACCAACATATCAACTTTCATTGACATCACTCCACTCATCATTATTATTTGATGACATTCAATTATAACACACCGGCTTTTCACCTTTTATCCTTATTCACTATTTGCTTCACTTTTATTATTTTGTGCACCTATTTAATCTAGGCATTAAACATTATTATTATCATTATAAGATAGAGATTCCCCTAAACATAAAATAGCCCGGTACGCAGAAAGATCCAAAGAATGAACTAACAGCACATTTTAAATTAAATATGATATTGGATAACATAAATATCATTGATAACTACCGAATGCAAATCTGAAATTGGCACAAGATACAAGTCAAGTATAACTTCTATTGTATATATGATACAACTTGTTACGATCATTCCATTTATCATATTTACAAATATGATGGGAGAACGCAAAAACGGCGGAGACACAGAATGACATTGACAGACAGATACGTCACCCAATAACATGAGATGGGCGTAGAAAAGCCGAGTCACGAAACAGGATGACGTAAATCTGAGCAACCTGATAGGAATACAAGATAGAGAGCGCATTCAGGCCAATCAACATCCGTGTCTCTGCTCTCGCAAGTCAAATCACTATGATTGACAGACGAGGTACCCAATAACAGAAAAGCTATGATCACGATCAGTTAACAAGTATATAACTATATACAAATAAATGAATAACATCAACATTATCATATAAGAGACACAATAAGACTGTGATGCTAACCAAATAACATTGTTGAATACATGCAGATAACAACATTATCGAGACAAATACAGGAAAAGAGCTGAGGCAAATAGACCAATCAACACGCATCTTAAGTCACACACCCTCGAGTATGACCAATCCAATAAATGATTACAAACAATGCTGTTCCTAACAGCCAATCCGCCAACACCTAAGGGTATTTAAATCTCACGCAAACAGAGTGAGACTGCCCTTTGATACAGCCACCACGGCGAAACGCGTCAGTGGCGTCCCCCTGTTATCCCCTAATTGTTGTTTTTAAATCAATTTGTTGATCCTCCATTCTTTCTCAAATGACAATATAAAATGGTATTAAAATAGTTTCTGCCGCAATAGCGGTGTCTAGTCTAAGCTAATCGAGCTACACTAGGTATACCAAAACCTTGCTTACTCATAGGTAATATAGGTATTGATCCAGGCCAGGCCTAGTATACATAGTACAAAGTTATTTACAAAACATAGCTGATAACAAAGTCAGATTTACCTTAATTCACAATATTCTAGTAATATCTATTAGGTAACGGACTTTTTTCCAAACACTTTAGAAAAACCAGTATTTATCTTTACGGTATTAACAGGTAAAAATTAGGAGTGTGTCAGATATTTATGGTATTAACAGGTAAAAATCAGTTATGTGTGAGATATCCCACTCTCTATATTAATGTGGGTAGCATAATACTTAACCTTAAGAACATAGATACTCAGGCAGCAATATTTTATTAACGGTATTAACAGGTAATTTAATATCTGAGTCCACAACTCCTTACAACCATAGACAAGCTGTAAGTTGATCGAGCTACACTAGGTATACCACAAACCCTGCTTACTCATAGGTAATATAGGTGTTGATCCAGGCTAAGCCAAGTATATACAGTATCCAAGTTATTCACAAAACAGAGTGGGTAATAGAGTTAGACTTACCTTAATTCACAATATTTTAGTGACACCTAAAAGGTAACAGACTTTCTACCTAATACTTTAGATTAATCTAGTACCCATCTTTACGGTATTAACAGGCAAAAATTAGGAGTGTGTCAGATATTAACGGTATTAACAGGTAAAAATCAGTAATGTGTGAGATATCCCACTCTCTATATTAGTGTGGGCAGCACAATACTTACCCTTATGGACATAGATACTTAGAAGCAATATTTCATCAAATGGTATTAATAGGTAATTTAATATCTGAGTTCACAACTCCTCACAACCATAGGTAAAGATATTTCAGTGCAAACCACCTAGATGTTTATGGATAACCACCAACAGCCTATCTGACATTTTACTTGTGATAGCTTAATTCACTGTAATTATCAGTGGCCTCCAAACCTACCTTGAATCAGGAGTATTATTACCTTATATGAGTAATATGCCAAGAGATAATCTTGTCATTTGATTCACAAGAGACTCACATATACCTAACAAAGGTGTTTGTCTCTATTAACCAGCAGTGACAGTATCTGGTTAAAAAGTGGTGGATCCAAATTTATACTTTTAATTATGTTTGTTCAATCCCCTGTTTTTAACTTGATCTAGTAAAAGTTATATTTTAATTTCCTAACTTTTTGCATTAACAATAACGTTCACAGAGTGCTATATTTGTACCCTTTTGTCAGTTCTTCACTGATTTTGTGTATAGTTTGTCCCCAGGTACAAGCACCTACCCCTATTAGATAATTCATATTACAGTATATCAATACCAGTAGGGGAACGTTATAACACACCAGTAAGTGAGTAGTGCCATTGTCTCCTCTCCTTGAATACATATTTGTTGTCTAGTTTACACTAGATTTCTTCAATAGAGCACACTCCCCTTTCCTTGAAACTTTTTCAAGGAAAGTAATAACTGTTTAATATTCACCATGACCATATTAGATCAGGATTTGGCTGCTAGACAGCAAAAGAGGATGAAAGATCTAAATGCAGTATTTGACACACCTACGGGAAAAAGCAATGACACACCAGATATGAACAGCATATTAAAAGAACTACACAAATCACTATATAAACAATCAAAAGTATGGTGGAATCATCACTTTTTTGAACGCTATATCACCAACAATTTAATTCCACGGGGACTACGTGTCCAGTTGTTTCCGGCATTCCAATTCAAAGATAAAAATCTAACTACTGAATGGGAAGAAGCACTAACAGAATGCTCACAAAAACTAATGTCGATTTTAGTTAAACATGACAAATCAGAGGTAGCCAGGTTCCAAATAGAGATCGATACTTATAAATCTAAGTTAACAGAATTTGAACATCTGGAAGATTTCCAGAAATTATACCAGCAATATCAAAAGGAACTTGACAAATTGGAGGAGGAGATAACCAAAACTAAAGGTCAAAAATTGTACAGAGATAAAACTGACTTCGCCAATCAAAAGGTATATAGATGGAGACAAAAGGGTTTCTTTAAGAACAATAAAACTTCCAGCAACATTATACAGACTGATATATCAGATACAGATGGAGAGGAATCAGAAGCATCAAACTCTGATAACTCCAATAATGTAGCCCCAACAACAAGTATAAGCATTCCACCACGCACTCATTCTAGTTTTTTAGGTCACAGTTCAGGATCAGAAACAGACACACCAGGAGGGGGAGAGGCAAGAACAAGGGCCAAACGAAAACCCCAGGAACATCACAGAAGGGAAACCAGGGGTGCCAAACAGAGAAAAAGAACAGTGAGCCCATTCTCCCATATCAGACTGAACAATTAAACATAATCAATCTCTCAGATCATATCTTATCAGAACATCATTCCTCTGTATTAGCTAAAGGGTTATCTTTTTGTCCAAATAATAAACTTGACAAATTCTCACTAACAAAAGATATTCATCTATTTGTTAGAAAACTAATGCTCAAAAAGATCCATAACATGAAAAATAATACTGATAATACAGAATGGTCAAAAGAAGAATTACAAAGTCTACAAGACTTGGAAGATCTTTTAAAAGAGAGTGATGACCTAGAAACCAATCGAAAGTGGCGTGATCTGATTCAAAATAAATCGCAATACATACCCAATATTTCCCAATTTCATAATATACAAACTTTCAACCAAATAGTCTGTAATGAGATTAATTTACTTACTATCAAAAATAAAGGTACCAATATCTCATTACAAGAACAACAAGCACTAAAAGAAATCGAAGGTTGGGATGATGTATTAATAAAAGGATCGGATAAAGGTGGAAACATCGTTATTTGGCCGATTGAACTATATCTATGTGAGGCAAATAAACAGCTTAATGATGCTAACTGTTACAAGAAACTAATATTCAATCCGTCAGCAACGTACAAAAGACAGTATGATACCTTGATTGAAATAGCCAAGGATAACCATATCATCAACAATAAAGAATTTAAATTCCTGCAAGTGAAGAACCCTAGAATCTCAACGCTATATCTAATCCCCAAAATACACAAAAACATAACCAATCCGCCAGGCCGACCCATTGTGTCCGGCAATGGATGTCTAACTGAAAAAGCCAGCATATATGTGGACAAAAGACTGAGATCTTTTGTAGAAGAACTACCCTTGTATGTAAGAGATACAACAGAGGTACTACAACGATTGGAAGGGATTCAAGTAGCCAGAGAAACATGGCTAATTACAGCTGACGTTGAGTCTCTATACACAAGTATTCATCATGATCTAGGGATAAAGGCAGTAAAACATTTTCTTGATCTAGACTCTACTGAATCTCATGAACACAACATCTTCATCCTCGATTTGGTCAAATTCATATTAAATCACAATTTCTTTGTATTTAATGATCGCTATTATTTACAAATACGAGGAACCGCCATGGGCACAGCCTGTGCACCCACATATGCTAATTTATTTTTAGGATGGTGGGAGAAGGAGACAGTTTTTTCAGATGCCAATGCTATTCAAATGGAACAAATACCACTCTGGATTCGCTACATTGACGATATCCTGTTCAGGAAGGATCCAAACCAGATCTGGATGAGTTCCTGATTAAACTCAATGATAATAACATCAACGTCAAATTAACATACGAATGCAGTCAAACAGAGGTGAACTTTTTGGATCTAAAAATAACCAAAGACGAAAATGGCAATCTGATAACTGATCTTTTCCATAAACAAACTGCAACGAACTCAATTTTACATCACAGCAGTGCCCATACCCAAAGCACACTCAGATCCCTGCCAGTAGGCGAATTTCTAAGAACACGTAGAAACTGTTCCTCAGACTCAATATTCAAAATAAGAGCAAAAGAATTGGAAACCAGATTAAAAGCACGAGGCTACAGTAATAGAAGCCTGAAAAAAGCCAAATATAGAGCCTTACACACTCCAAGACAAGATCTCCTATTTCCCAAATCTAAGACGAAGGATAGCAAAACCAGATTAATAACCACATTCAACTCACAAATTCAGGATGTAACACAGATCATACAAAAATCGTGGTATATTCTTCAGAATGATCCGGATTTGAGTGAAAGCCTTGGAGATAGAATTTCTATCTGCTACCGGCGATCTAGGAACCTGAAGGATAGACTAGTCCAGAGTCATTTTGTAAGGAAAAAGGCTAAAATCTCATACCCTGGAAATTATCCATGCCGAAACTGCACGTATTGCCCCAATACTTTTCAGATTGACCAAATCAAAGACAGATTTGGGAAAGTACACCACATCAAACAACATATCACATGCACCACTGCGAGTGTGATATACGTACTACAATGTAGTTGTAAATTAAAATACGTAGGTATGACCTCACGCCTACTCAAAAAGAGGGTAGGCGAACACATGTGTAATATAAGAAATGCTGAATCAGACCTCCAAAGAGGCAAAAAGATCACCCAGATAGCCAAACATTTTCTGCACAAACATGATTCAAATACTGAACATCTATCCTTTTTTGGCTTAGAAAAAATATCATTAGGAATCAGAGGAGGAGACTTAGAAGATGCATTACTTCAGGCAGAGTGCAAGTGGATTTACTTGCTCAATTCTGTCAATCCACATGGTCTTAATGAAAATAACAACTACTATGTATTTCTTCCTAAATAAAAGTATCAAATAAAACAATAAAATAGCATCTGTAGTTAACATTCTAACGAATTATCTCTGAACGACAAGGAGAGTTATGAATAAAAAATATCCAATGCTGGAGTCACTATCCTACATATGGATAAGACTATATGCAACACAAAAAGATTC
Organism: Bombina bombina; assembly: GCF_027579735.1. NCBI lineage: Eukaryota > Metazoa > Chordata > Amphibia > Anura > Bombinatoridae > Bombina > Bombina bombina. Next base: position 131,024,900 of record NC_069506.1, read on the forward strand.
ACATGGAAATATGGATATGGAATTCCATATATTGTTCTGCAATATATACATATCCTAGGATATGGACTCTATCTTTATAAATTCATTTTTTAAGCACTTTCAAGTGTCAAATATTACACTATATTTTATCACTCTAATATTTCAGTCTACACTGCTCCTATTCACTGATCACACTTAAATGGTCACAACACCATCAGCATTTTTTGCTATGTATAACGATCATTCTCACACAACCTTTTTTTCTTCAACTAAATTATTTATTCATCTTTCACACACCCATAAGGCACCCAATATTCAATATTTCCAAATTCGAATTATTATTAAAGTAGCACCAACATATCAACTTTCATTGACATCACTCCACTCATCATTATTATTTGATGACATTCACTTATAACACACCGGCTTTTCACCTTTTATCCTTATTCACTATTTGCTTCACTTTTATTATTTTGTGCACCTATTTAATCTAGGCATTAAACATTATTATTATCATTATAAGATAGAGATTCCCCTAAACATAAAATAGCCCGGTACGCAGAAAGATCCAAAGAATGAACTAACAGCACATTTTAAATTAAATATGATATTGGATAACATAAATATCATTGATAACTACCGAATGCAAATCTGAAATTGGCACAAGATACAAGTCAAGTATAACTTCTATTGTATATATGATACAACTTGTTACGATCATTCCATTTATCATATTTACAAATATGATGGGAGAACGCAAAAACGGCGGAGACACAGAATGACATTGACAGACAGATACGTCACCCAATAACATGAGATGGGCGTAGAAAAGCCGAGTCACGAAACAGGATGACGTAAATCTGAGCAACCTGATAGGAATACAAGATAGAGAGCGCATTCAGGCCAATCAACATCCGTGTCTCTGCTCTCGCAAGTCAAATCACTATGATTGACAGACGAGGTACCCAATAACAGAAAAGCTATGATCACGATCAGTTAACAAGTATATAACTATATACAAATAAATGAATAACATCAACATTATCATATAAGAGACACAATAAGACTGTGATGCCAACCAAATAACATTGTTGAATACATGCAGATAACAACATTATCGAGACAAATACAGGAAAAGAGCTGAGGCAAATAGACCAATCAACACGCATCTTAAGTCACACACCCTCGAGTATGACCAATCCAATCAATGATTACAAACAATGCTGTTCCTAACAGCCAATCCGCCAACACCTAAGGGTATTTAAATCTCACGCAAACAGAGTGAGACTGCCCTTTGATACAGCCACCACGGCGAAACGCGTCAGTGGCGTCCCCCTGTTATCCCCTAATTGTTGTTTTTAAATCAATTTGTTGATCCTCCATTCTTTCTCAAATGACAATATAAAATGGTATTAAAATAGTTTCTGCCGCAATAGCGGTGTCTAGTCTAAGCTAATCGAGCTACACTAGGTATACCAAAACCTTGCTTACTCATAGGTAATATAGGTATTGATCCAGGCCAGGCCTAGTATACATAGTACAAAGTTATTTACAAAACATAGCTGATAACAAAGTCAGATTTACCTTAATTCACAATATTCTAGTAATATCTATTAGGTAACGGACTTTTTTCCAAACACTTTAGAAAAACCAGTATTTATCTTTACGGTATTAACAGGTAAAAATTAGGAGTGTGTCAGATATTTATGGTATTAACAGGTAAAAATCAGTTATGTGTGAGATATCCCACTCTCTATATTAATGTGGGTAGCATAATACTTAACCTTAAGAACATAGATACTCAGGCAGCAATATTTTATTAACGGTATTAACAGGTAATTTAATATCTGAGTCCACAACTCCTTACAACCATAGACAAGCTGTAAGTTGATCGAGCTACACTAGGTATACCACAAACCCTGCTTACTCATAGGTAATATAGGTGTTGATCCAGGCTAAGCCAAGTATATACAGTATCCAAGTTATTCACAAAACAGAGTGGGTAATAGAGTTAGACTTACCTTAATTCACAATATTTTAGTGACACCTAAAAGGTAACAGACTTTCTACCTAATACTTTAGATTAATCTAGTACCCATCTTTACGGTATTAACAGGCAAAAATTAGGAGTGTGTCAGATATTAACGGTATTAACAGGTAAAAATCAGTAATGTGTGAGATATCCCACTCTCTATATTAGTGTGGGCAGCACAATACTTACCCTTATGGACATAGATACTTAGAAGCAATATTTCATCAAATGGTATTAATAGGTAATTTAATATCTGAGTTCACAACTCCTCACAACCATAGGTAAAGATATTTCAGTGCAAACCACCTAGATGTTTATGGATAACCACCAACAGCCTATCTGACATTTTACTTGTGATAGCTTAATTCACTGTAATTATCAGTGGCCTCCAAACCTACCTTGAATCAGGAGTATTATTACCTTATATGAGTAATATGCCAAGAGATAATCTTGTCATTTGATTCACAAGAGACTCACATATACCTAACAAAGGTGTTTGTCTCTATTAACCAGCAGTGACAGTATCTGGTTAAAAAGTGGTGGATCCAAATTTATACTTTTAATTATGTTTGTTCAATCCCCTGTTTTTAACTTGATCTAGTAAAAGTTATATTTTAATTTCCTAACTTTTTGCATTAACAATAACGTTCACAGAGTGCTATATTTGTACCCTTTTGTCAGTTCTTCACTGATTTTGTGTATAGTTTGTCCCCAGGTACAAGCACCTACCCCTATTAGATAATTCATATTACAGTATATCAATACCAGTAGGGGAACGTTATAACACACCAGTAAGTGAGTAGTGCCATTGTCTCCTCTCCTTGAATATCTATTGATCTATGTAATCTATGGATCTATCTATCAAATCTATCGATCTCGTGGCCGGACTGTTTTGTGACAGCAACTTGTGTTTCGGCCAAATTTGAAGTAGGAGGACAGACAAAGCATCTTCTTCCATCTCCCTGTTCCGAAAATCAAGGCCATATAGACCTCCCCCGATAGGGGGAGTAACAGGTATTAAACTGCTAAGAATAGTGCTACTGAGTGCTTAACACACCACGGGTCCCAGACCACATGTTTCATTGTTATACCCTGTCAGGAAAATTATATAACTATCAATCGTATCAATCAAATATATATTGCATCTATTGATCTCTGTAATTCGTATCGATCAAATGTATATTGCATCTTTTGATCTATGTTATTCGTACCTATCAAATGTATATTGCATCTTTTGATCCATGTAATTCGTATCTATCAAATGTATATTGCATCTTTTGATCTCTGTAATTCGTATCGATCAAATGTATATTGCATCTTTTGATCTATGTTATTCGTACCTATCAAATGTATATTGCATCTTTTGATCTGCCTTGCTGCTCCTTTCAGGCAGGCCAGCTCTTTGCATAGAGGCCCACATACTCTGTAACAGATCTCTCTTGCAGGGAGAGGTGCAGCCAGAATGCAGGGTCAGAACCTCTGCAACTGGTATACTTGATTGTGCAAAAGGAAGTAACCTTACCATGGGTCTCAGACGAATGTTTTATTGTTATACTCTGTCAGGGAAATTATATAACTATCAATCGTATCAATCAAATATATATTGCATCTATTGATCTCTGTAATTCGTATTGATCGAATGTATATTACATCTTTTGATCTATGTAATTCGTACCTATCAAATGTATATTGCATCTTTTGATCTGCCTTGCTGCTCCTTTCAGGCAGGCCAGATCTTTGCATAGAGGCCCACAGACTCTGTAACAGATCTCTCTTGCAGGGAGAGGTGCAGCCAGAATGCAGGGTCAGAACCTCTGCAACTGGTATACTCGATTGTGCAAAAGGAAGTAACCTTACCATGGGTCCCAGGACGCACTTCTTTGTTATTCTCTGTCTGGGAAATTATATATCTTTCAAATTAGCTATTTATCTATCAAATCTATCTAACTATCAATCGTATCTATCAAATGTTTATTGCATCTATTGCTCTATGCAATTCGTATCTATCAAATGTATATTGCATCTATTGATCTATGCAATTCATATCTATCAAATGTATATTGCATCTATTGATCTATGGAATTCGTATCTCTCAAATGTATATTGCATCTATTGATCTATGTAATTCGTATCTATCAAATGTATATTGCATCTATTGATCTCTGTAATTCGTATCGATCAAATGTATATTGCATCTATTGATCTATGCAATTCGTATCTATCAAATGCATATTGCATCTATTGATCTATGGAATTCGTATCTATCAAATGTTTATTGCATCTATTGATCTATGTAATTCATATCTATCAAATGTATATTGCATCTTTTGATCTATGTAATTCGTATCTATCAAATGTATATTGCATCTATTGATGTAATTCGTATCTATCAAATGTAAATTGCATCTTTTGATCTATGTAATTCGTATCTATCAAATGTATATGGCATCTTTTGATCTATGTAATTCGTATCTATCAAATGTATATTGCATCTATTGATCTATGTAATCTATGTATCTATCAATCAAATCTATCGATCTCGTGGTTGTGCAAATGGACTGTTTGCGGTTGTTTGCGGTGCCTTAAATGGGGAGTTTGGTCTGTCACTGTAAAGCGGGCGTAACCCTTACACTACCTGATCGATACAACATCATACCTGATGTTTTAAAGCACGTTATTCCAAACAATTTAGGAATGTTAGGTGATTTATGCCCTTTATGGCTTAAAACCAGACTCTGCATCAACTATGTAATTTTCCATGGGAGTTTTGCCATGGATCCCCCTCCGGCATGCCACAGTCCAGGTGTTAGTCCCCTTGAAACAACTTTTCCATCACTATTGCGGCCAGAAAGAGTCCCTGTGAGTTTTAACATTCGCCTGTCCATTGAAGTCAATGGCGGTTCGTCCGGTTCGCCGGTTCGCGAACATTTGCCGAAGTTCACGTTCGCCGTTCGCGAACGCAAAATTTTAAGTTTGCGACATCACTAATTATTAACTCCTTATAGTCCATAGGGCAAAATGATGCTTTGTTTCTTTCTTGCCATGTCTCCTGGAACAAGATAATATCATGGCTTCTTATATTTAGTTTTAAATCAACATCTCTAATTTTGTCTCCAAATTTAGAGGGAGCGAGTCCTTGTAAATGCCAGCTGCTGATTGTGAGACTGTTCATCTTATGTTCAATATATAGTGTGCTATTGAAGCTTTCAGGCTGTGAGAATTAAGGTTTGGTTGTTTTTTTCTTACAGTTCTTTTGTGTTTTCCTGGTTTGTTTTTAAAGCTTTTCATATAGTGCATGGATTAGTTCTCACATTTCCCTGAGTTCTGAGTCTGCCTGCATATTTTAACTTCTATTTCTTTTGGAAGTCTCTGTAGAGGGCCCTGTAATGGCTGTTGTTGGGGCCTGTAGGTTCTCTCTGTACTGTCCAGTTGAAGGTATCAAGGTTCTATTACTTTTATTCCATGTATGTAAGTACCCACTCCAGTATGTAGTTGTTCTATACATGTTATGATGGGGGTGTAAAGATCTCCTGTTATAGAATGCACAGAACTCATGAATGCACCATTGTTCAACTTCAAGAACTTTTTATTAACTGAAGATAACACATCTATTTCACTGTTATACCTCATGCTTGTCCCTAGTGTTAGAATATATGAACTGCAACAAATATAAACAGCAACAACTGGAACAAACCATTATGATATATTCATTACAGGGGGGTTGTTGCACTCCAGTGTTTTTTATTTTTTGTTAACATACGTAGCCCCCGTTTGTTCAGATAATCTGGATAGTAAAGATGTGTACAGTTAATGCTGTGGTGTTGGGCCACCATTATGTTTGGGGTTTGAGCAAAAGCCTTTAGTTGCATATTGACAATTTAAACAATACCACTGTATATGCCATTCATTGGTAACGGGCTAGATACTATTTTGGTTCTTTTAAAGTTTTTTTGTTCCACGTGAAGCTATGTATTTGTTGCTTGAATGATTTTCCTGATGGCATTTCAGATCTTCCTTGGTTTTCTTGAGGTCACATTTTATTCTCTCATTGTCTATAATTAGATCAGAGGTTTGTGTTCTGATTTTCTGGATTTCCTGTTTGTACTCTTACTTGATGGTCATAAACTCTTGCTTTACCCATTCTAGGTAATATTTTTGTGCTAGGTCCTTTTTTTGATAATTCACAGGACTCTACAAAGTCTCTTTCTATTGAGGCCAAACAGTTCCTTGGGGATTTATCAGTCATAGGTGAGTGCTTTACTGTTTTAATTTGTCTCTGTCTGTGATACCCTTCCTCATACCACATCCTACTGCCATATAGTTTGCCTAATCATGCTTTGAATTAATGCAAATTGCAGGGGTCTTCCTCACTGCCCATTTGCTGAACGGTTTAGTGGAGTACATAGAGAATGCAGTGAGACAGCCCAGCAGACAGAGTAAAGCTGTCGGCCTGCACATATAAAATGCTTATTTGCATTAGGATGTGTATGGGCACACCAGACACACTCTGGGTACATGCCTATACCAGCATTACAAAAACATAAATTTGTAAGAAGTTGCATTGCTGCTAGTGACATCTTATAATCACTCACCATATAATTAGTTGATCTGCATCAGCCACACTCACACTTTCTAAACAACACACTTTTGCTTTTTACTTTATTAAGTTCACTTGAGTTATATTTGTGAATAAAAAGCAGAATTCTTAGTATCTTTAAAAAGTCACCTAGGTGTTGACCCCATTCCTAACTAGGGCTGCTATTTGTACAGTATTGAATCAGGCAGTCCATTTCAACAGGCTGTTCAATAAAAGCTATTAAACAACAGGTGGCAGTTAATGTTAAAAGTTCTCATACATCTCTATCCGCTAGCTATTAGAAATACAGAAAAAGTCGAACTCATCATACTCTGTTTGTCACTGAAAGCCAGGAATAGTACAAAAAAAAAATCAGTTTTGTGCCATTGGCATTTAGTGGGAGGTTAAATCTCTGCTCTGGCTTTCTTTTAGCCACTGGGACTACAATTTCTGCTCTGTGTTTTTACCAGTAACCACGGGTGTGTAAAAACGATGGGGTAGCCAAATCACTGTGTACATTACCTACAGCCAAAATTGTAAAATCATTGCTTTGTGGGCTCATTGTATAATCTCACTTACTACCCATAGCCAGTAACTTTCAGTTCATCCAGTATATTTAGAGAATGGATGGCAACCCAAACATTTTAGTTTTCTTGCAATAATACTGTATAGTAGCTTGTGTGTTTCTCAATAATTAAAAAAAAAAAAAAGATCTCAAAACCAAAACATGTAGCCATAGTGATAGTAAAACTTGACAGGTGATTAAAACGGTTTATTTAACTGGACAACATTTTTTTTATCATTACCATTTATACACTAGACAATCATACAACCCCAAATTTATTTTAGGTTGTTTCAATTTGTAAAGTTTACACCTAAAAAGTAAACCTTTAGCAAAACTAAATTGAGTTTTTTTCTTTAGCATACATCAGCAGTGTACTGATTTACTGAAACCTGTTCTATTACACATTCTTCGTTTAATGGCAAGTCTTATCTCTTTGTTTCTTAGACTGTAGATTATTGGATTGAATATAGGAGTAAGCACTGTATAGATAACTGCAAGAACTCTGTCATAATACAAAGAGTAACTTTCCCTGAGTCGTACATACACAAATGTAGTGCAGCTATAGAACACAAGCACTACTGCCAAATGAGAAACACAAGTAGAGAAAGCCTTTGATCGCCCTCCAGAGCTATTGATTTTCATGATAGCTACAATAATCCTTATATAAGAAATCATTACAAAACTGAACGTTCCAAAAAGAATAAAACTATTGACTATAAATTCTATAAGGACAAGGACAGATTTATCAGTACAAGCCACACTTAGAAGGGCTGGTGCGTCACAAAATATATGCTGAATTTCATTACTGCCACAATAAGGAAGGTGGGATATTAAAATAACTTCAGGGGCTGGAAATAAAAATCCAGCAATAAAACAGGTGCAAACTAATTGAATAGTTAATTTGGCGGTCATTATTGATGAATAGCGCAGAGGATGACAAATTGCTAAGTAGCGATCATATGCCATAGTAGTGAGTAGATAACACTCACTTACTCCAAGAGAATGGAAAAAATAGATTTGCAGGAGGCAGTTGGTAAAATATATACCTTTCCTTGGCTTCAGCAAGTTTATTAACATCTTTGGAATTACAACAGCCGTATAACAGAGTTCCAAGATAGACAATACTCCAACACAGAAATACATTGGTATGTGGAGACGTGTGTCTAGACATATTGTTATAAATATCAGCACATTTCCAAATATTATAAGGAGATAGGCAAGAAGAAGGCAGAGGAAAAGAATTGGACCATAACTGTACAAGTTTGGGAATCCCACAAGGATGAACTCAGTTACTCTGCTTTTGTTCCAGTTCTCCATTTTAAGACCTGCAGAGGAAATATACAAAAGTGTTTTTGGTAGGAACATAGTGTTGCCAGATAGTTCTAATTGCCAGATAGTATAAACCATTAAAAAATAATAGACATTCATTTTGTAACAAATGTGAAAACACCAATTTTTTTCGTTATTGGTGATATTGATTATTATATGAGTAACTAATATAATGGTCAATAAATAAACAAATATGAAGAAACAAACATTTGTTCAACAATTTTTTTTATTTGTTTTAGTTTCCATAACAACCTACTTTCATGATGAAAGCAGGCTGTTATCCTTTAAATCAAAACCAGGAAAAGCTGGCAAATAGATCAGGGGGAGGGATGGAAGTGGATTTTTTAAGTTAATATCTGAGGCACTGAGCAAGGCTCAGATTTGTTTGCAATCAGTGAGTTAGCAGTTGGCTTCCTTCGTATTCCACTGTGCCCCCCCCCCATTGAGAGTTACATAGCTTCTTCTGGAGAGATTGACGTTGCATTCCTTCAGATTGCTGCTTTAGAGAATAATATACAGCAACTAGTGTGGCTGTGTGTATTTATTCTCCACTTTTTTCTTTGTTTATCTTAAAAAAATTAAGAAGAAACTTTTAGCTGCAGATTAGTAGATTTAAAAAAAAAATAACACTTTAACAGCTAGACTAGAGAAAGACGATTGTGCTTGGATTTTATTTAGTTAAGTGATAGGTAGGTCAGTATTTCAAAAACAAGTAGTTTAGTTTATTACTTAAAGTTAACCTTTTGTTGCATTGCTGAGCTTAACTATTTAGCTTTGCACTTACAGCCAGTGCGCATGTGTAGCCTGACAACAACTGTTTCAAACGTCTTAGTTTTTTTTTCTGGAATAAGTTTACTCAGTTATTAAAATGTATTTAAATCAAAAGAAAGAACTGGTCATGTATTTGACTGCAAAAGGCAATACTATATATATGTGAAATAAATGTGATGATAAAATAAATGAAGTAAAAACAAATAAAAGTTCAAATATAAGGATATATCCAAGTTTTCTTGATAGAATATTCTGCTTGTTTGCGAGTCTGCAACCAATTCCTCAGTGGGATCCCATAGAGAAAGAAACAGAAAATAGCAACATAGTGTGACACTGTAACAACTCTTGAGTGGATAATTCTTTTGTAACAAGTGGTTACTCACATTGGTTGGAGCTTTCGACTAAGCTCAAGGATATGCGCACTCCCTCTTTATACTGGAGGGAAAACAGTATACTTGGCAAATCTCAGATATAAATTTTAGTAAAATATAAATAAAAGCATCACAACAGCCTTTTAAACACCAATATTATAGGGTCCAAGAGCAAAGATAATATAACAATGCTTGGAAGGGCTACTCCGGTGAGGGGGTAAATGGATCAGCAGATGTATGGCCGCCGAAACCACTAACACTCAAACACAAGATAACAGCGCTATTGCCCCAGGTGTTCAGGCTGATGTAGAGACACAGTAAAAGTTCAGATCCGACGTGCGTTTCGCTGGTATGCTTTGTCAAGGAATGAAAGTGCACATGTCCATAAACCCTTATAAAGGGCTAATTGATGGATTTTGTTTTTAGGTTTGAAATTGCGTTCTCCATTTTGGAAATTGGCAAATGGGTTTTTTCACATTATTAGGGTTGACATATTTTTATCATCTTCCTATTTCATAGAAATGTTAACAATATCTACATATAAGTTAAGGTAAAATTTAAAGGTACCTTTTAAAACAAAAACAGCAAGATTTTTTATACATATACATTGTAGTTCTATAACATTGAGACTAAAAGGGATCTTATAAAATATCCACACAAAGCAGACAACCATATTGCATTTGTGGCTACGATGCATCTAGATATTAGCCATATAAATAGATGTTAACCCTTAAACCTAAATTTTGTAAATATACATATATTATAATCATTCTATTATTTCGATGTCTGTCTGAAAACCTGTAATATTTTATTAATATTACGTGCCATTTATATAAATTCTTTGTTAAACTCATATCCCACTTATTGTACAATATTATTTTTTTTTTCTCTTTTCTCATTAGATGTGAATGTTTTATTTGTATATTTATTTGTGTCCTTTTATTAGTTCATTATTTCAAATATATAAAGAGCTGTCTTAAGTTCTTACAATGAATCGAATTATAACTAATGTGTTTATAAAATGTATATACATTCTTTATCTATGTGTTTAACTTTGTATTATTTTACAACCTCATTTCCTAAAAAATATTTTTTCTTAGATAATCATCAAACATATTTTTGGTAGTATGCTTAAAATAAAATATAAACATATATGGATCTATGGGAAACAAACCTATATAGCTGTTGGTATAAAATTCTTTCACAGAAAGTGGTGAATTTCAAAGTCTTTGTTCAGCCCAATAGGTATGAAGCTATCCATAATATGGATCCACTTCATTTCCAACTGGCCCAACCAATTCTTCATGTCACCTCCTTTCCAATTCTGTTCCAATTTCCTAATGCCTAAAAATTCCAAATCATTAACATTTCTATTATGCTTTTTATCAAAATGGGCCGATACAGTATGGTGAGCATAACCCTTTTCTATATTATAGATATGTTCACTCATTCTAATTTTTAAAAGTCTAGAGGTTCGCCCTATATAAATTAAATTGCAAGAACAGCGTAACAAATAAATAACATTGATCTAATAATAATAAATTGATCTATATTATACTCCTTTTTATTGTCTGCAGAGTGGAATTTATTGCAAAGTTTGGGAGTTTCTTCCATAAATTTACAGGCATTAGAGAATTGACATTTTCTAAAAGCCCATTTGGGATGGAAGTAACCAATTCTTAGTTTTGTTGTTATCTGTTTCCTTTATACATTGAGATAGTTGAAATTTAAAATTGGGTACTTTTTAAAAAATTATATTCGGTCTATCACCTAAGAATTCACTCAATGCAGAGTCCCTTGTGAGAATTCCCCAATGCTTCTGTATAATATTTCTAAGTTCTCTACTTTGAGTATTGTGTTGAAAAATTAACCTATTTGCCAAATTGTCATCAGTGGTTTTGGTAGTTTTGTTTTTATATTTTAATAGATCTGACCTATTCATCTTTGTTACCTCTTCTATTTTTTCATCTAAAAATTTATTGGGATAGTTTTTCTCTAAAAAACGTTTTTTCAGAACTTGTGATTGGGCTTGATAAACTTCTTGTTCCTTACAGTTACGTCTCAGTCGGACAAACTGACCTTTGGGAACATTTTTGAGCCAATGTTTTTGATGGCAGCTTTCCAGACTAATGTAATTATTTACATCTATACTTTTAAAATAATTTTTAGACTTTAATACTTCATTTTCGATGTAGATTTCGAGATCTAGGAATTCCATGTTAGTTTTACTGTGGTTCCAAGTTAAAGCTACTTTAAACTCATTAGTTTTCAAATATTCCATAAACTCTAATAATTGGCTTTCACTTCCTGACCATATCAGAAATAGATAATCTATATAGCGATGATATGACACCAGATATTATATATAAATATATACATACAGTATATATATTATACTGTATATATATATATATATATATATATATATTTATTTACATATATTTCTAAATAATAATTCAATAGCAATATTTAAGAATTTGTTTTACTGTGTATTTACTGTAAATATTTCAAATTCCAACATTCTTCACATACAGGAAAATTTTATTTTTTATTGTTAAATATATATTGCTACATATATACCTGTATACAACTATACCTTTGTATATTCCTAAAGATATATAGGGATAGATATATTTTTACATTAACATTATCAGATATCAAATAATTAATAATAATAATTAAAGTTACTGTAATATATATATATATATATATATATATATATATATATATATACACACTATGAAATATTTAAAAAATGTCAGTACATCTATAATAATTATTTATATTCCTTTTAATATTTTTCAATTTTATATTTAATAAATACATAATGCACCTTAATATAACTCACGTTGGGTTAGCGCTAGGGATGGGTGAATGTGGTGTAAAGGAAATTTGCTTGGTAGAATGAATAGTCCTGTGGACATTCGTTTTGGACAAATCAAATGTTTATAAGAATGAAAATATATTAAAATTCAGTAATCGAATGTTATTTTTGTACTGTAATATATATCTTATAACATTAAAGGGGCATATTCATGTATATCTGCAAATGTGGTATACATGATACATTGCACTGCATGTGAAATTTGATGCTATATTGGAGAAACAAGCCAAAAACTGCACCTTCGAATGAACTTACACAGACACTCAATCAAAAACCACTGTGAAACAAAATACTGCACCCCTGTTGGTCACCATTTCACCCAACCTGACCACTCCATCCAAAACCTCAAAATCAAAATTCTCAGAGGCAACTTCAAAAACACCATGGAAAGAAAAACCTTTGAAATGAAAATGATAATGCACTTCAACCTGTTTAATTCTGGACTAAATGTGGACTCTGGATTCTTAACACATTATCAAAATTTTTTGTAATATACTTTCATTTAGTCAATTACATTGTATATTCCACATTCTTTATACATAGGTACACAGGTAAGCCTATGTCCACACTTTTGTCTTTTTTTTTTTTAACTTTTGCACTCCCCCTGTATATACAATTTCACATCTTTATAGATATTGATTCAATGTTGATATATAACTTTATGTCAGTATATGCTCTATGTATAGCTATATATTTCCCCTGTCTGTTCTCCTACACTGGACACTGTCTGCCTGTTACCTAAGCCCCCCTCATGATTTTTACGACACCTCCTCCTCTCCCTGCACTTTCTGTCTCCTTAGCTATTCTGTGTTTTAAGATATAATCTGTAAATTCCATTGAATTGGTCAGTATTGCTTCAGACTTGATAAAGGAAGGAACTCTTCCGAAAGCTTGTCAACTTATAAATGTATAGTTAGTCCAATAAAAAAAGTATCATTGCTCAATGCAATACTCTTGTTATTTTAATATCTAAATCTCTGGACTAACATGGCTACTGCAATCAACGTGACTATGGAAGATACTGAATATAGCCATAATAAGAAGCAAATCATGAAACTGATCACAAAAGAAACACAGATCAACAGTGATATATACTTCCTATCATCCTGCAAAAAAAAGAATCTCATTCCAAATGGACTGAAAATTAAGAATCCACTTGCAACCACTCATAACTGTGAGTATGCTGAAAAACTTTGCAGACGTACCAGTGAGAAACTGAGAAATAACCTAATTCATCAACTATACAGCAAAAAGCAAATAATAAAAGACCAAAAGCAGCTCCTACTACAAAAACTACAAGAAAATAATGGGTGCAATGAAGAAATTAAAAAAGAAATGCAACACTTCCACAAAACACAACAACAAAATTTTATCAAGAAGAAAAAGAAGAAACTTGCATGCCTGTCACAAAACAGAATAAAACACCAAATGCAAGAAAACAGAGCTCCAGGTGACAGATCAACTACAACAACAAATGACCAAACGTCAACAGACAATAACAGCACCTCATTTAAAACTCAAACTGTCACCAACCAAGAAAACCACACAGAAAACTCAGGGATTGTGAACCTTTCAAACTACCACCTGTCAGGGCCAGAGATATCAGTACTGTGTAAAGGATTATCATTCTGTCCAAGTACAAATCTAGACAAAATCCAACTGTACTCAGACTTAGAGGAATTCTTCAGGAGATTGCGGCTAAAAGAATTCTTCTACGACAAAGAAAATACCAGCACTAGGGAGGACTACAATGAAAAGAAAAAGAACACAATCTTCACACCTGCAGCAGGACGCAACACAAAATTGGACAGCTATATTGAAAGCTTCCGGTTGAGAACTGCATCTCTGCTCAACACACAGCAGAAAAAAATAATGTATAACCTCTCACATTTAGAAAAAAACGCTATAAAAAACTTAAGAAATAATGAAAATATTACCATTAAGCCTGCAGACAAGGGAGGAGCAGTGGTGATCATGAATACACAGGACTACATCACAGAGGGAAATAGACAATTATCAGATCAAACTTATTACAAAAAACTGGAAAAGGACCCCACCCAGGAATACACTTTGCAACTTCGAAAAATAATTAAAACATTCCCTAAACACATGCAACATAAACTGGACAAACTGGTGCCCTCTAACCCTAGCATAGGGACATTCTACATGCTCCCAAAAATCCACAAACCAGGGAACCCAGGAAGACCAATAATAACAGGCATGGACACACTGACTGAGCAACTATCGGGCCTAGTGGAGAATATTCTTAAGCCCTTAGTTATTAACACCACTAGCTTTATAAAAGACACCACTGATTTTCTTAACAAAATCAGCCAGATAACAGAATTGCCAGAGGATACTATACTTGTGACAATGGATGTGGAATCCCTGTACAGCAATATTCCACATAAAGATGGTATTGATGCCTGCTTAAACTTTCTTTCCTCCAACAGCCCTAACCAGACATATAGTGCTTCTACAGTCAGTAAACTTACAGAATTTATACTTACTCACAATTATTTCATCTTCAACCACTCCATCTACTTACAAACCATGGGAACAGCCATGGGCACCAAAATGGCACCACAGTACGCAAACCTCTTCATGGCTGACTTAGAGCAGAGATTCCTAGCCACTCACCCTCACAAACCCTTCAAATACTTTGCTACATCGATGATATTTTCATCATATGGACAGAAGGAGAAAAAAACCTTGAACATTTTCATAAATCATTTAATCTATTTCATGCATCAATCAAGCTTAAAATGAACTTTTCTAGAGACTGTGTCAGCTTCCTGGATACAACAATATCCATCACAAATGGCAAACTGCACTCATCTGTATACAGGAAACCAACAGATAGATGCAGCTACCTCCACAGCTCCAGCTCCCACCCCAATCGCATAAAAAAATCCATAATCTACAGTCAGGCTACAAGATACCACAGAATTTGCTCAGATACCAAGGACCGTGACAAACACCTCATCACACTGTCCCAATCATTCAGAGAAAAAGGTTACAAAACAAGTATTATAAATAAAAAAATTAACTCTGCCCTCAATACTCCACGTGAACACTTACTACAATACAGGGAGAAGAAAAACATATCACGTATCCCACTAGTAGTCAAATACAACCCTGCTGTGGAAGGGATACGAAAAATCATAAAAGACTTACAGCCACTACTCTTAGAGGATCCCACACTCAAAAAAATCTTTCCAAAACCCCCAATCCTGGCATACAGACAACCACCTAACCTAAAACAGAAATTGGTACATAGGAAGCTACCCCTTGAGAAAAAGAACACTCAGAATGGAACCAAGTGCTGCTATAAAGCACTCTGCAAACTGTGTCAACACGTTTGTGAAAGCAGCACAGCAAACCACAATAATAAATCTTATAACATTAAAGGGGCATATTCATGTATATCTGCAAATGTGGTATACATGATACATTGCACTGCATGTGAAATGGGATGCTATATTGGAGAAACAAGCCAAAAACTGCACCTTCGAATGAACTTACACAGACACTCAATCAAAAACCACTGTGAAACAAAATACTGCACCCCTGTTGGTCACCATTTCACCCAACCTGACCACTCCATCCAAAACCTCAAAATCAAAATTCTCAGAGGCAACTTCAAAAACACCATGGAAAGAAAAACCTTTGAAATGAAAATGATAATGCACTTCAACCTGTTTAATTCTGGACTAAATGTGGACTCTGGATTCTTAACACATTATCAAAATTTTTTGTAATATACTTTCATTTAGTCAATTACATTGTATATTCCACATTCTTTATACATAGGTACACAGGTAAGCCTATGTCCACACTTTTGTCTTTTTTTTTTTTAACTTTTGCACTCCCCCTGTATATACAATTTCACATCTTTATAGATATTGATTCAATGTTGATATATAACTTTATGTCAGTATATGCTCTATGTATAGCTATATATTTCCCCTGTCTGTTCTCCTACACTGGACACTGTCTGCCTGTTACCTAAGCCCCCCTCATGATTTTTACGACACCTCCTCCTCTCCCTGCACTTTCTGTCTCCTTAGCTATTCTGTGTTTTAAGATATAATCTGTAAATTCCATTGAATTGGTCAGTATTGCTTCAGACTTGATAAAGGAAGGAACTCTTCCGAAAGCTTGTCAACTTATAAATGTATAGTTAGTCCAATAAAAAAAGTATCATTGCTCAATGCAATACTCTTGTTATTTTGATATCTAAATCTCTGGACTAACATGGCTACTGCAATCAACGTATATATATATATATATATATATATATATATACACTATGAAATATTAAAAAAATGTCAGTACATCTATAATAATTATTTATATTAATTATTAATATTTTTCAATATTTTATATTTAATAAATACATAAAGCACCTTAATATAACTCATGTTGAGTTAGCACTAGGGATGGGTGAATGTGGTGTAAGGGAAATTCTCTTGGTAGAATGAATAGTCTTGTGGACATTTGTTTTGGACAAATCGTGTTTATAAGAACGAAAATATATTAAAATTCAATAATCGAATGTTATTTTTGGTTTTCGAATGTTACTTTTCTTTTTGAATGTTTATAATTAGATTAAAGATCCACATTCAAAATTTCAAATGTGACATTCAATTTAACAAATGCTATTCAGAATTTCAATAGTTCATGTGGTAGGGAATTTAGTTAAATGATAAATAATAGATACAAATATATAGATTAAAATTTTTCTATTTTGAATATTGCATAATTTTAATATTACATTTATAGAGAGCATTAGAACTACTATAACAAATATATTGATTCAAATTTTTCTTATTCAAATATTGCCTAATTTGATTCGAATTATGCAATATTCGAATTATAAAAACTTGAATAGAATATTACGTTTAAAGAAAGCATTATAAATACTATTACATTAAACGAACGTTGTACAAACATTCAAAATTTTAAATTAATGAACAAATGTATAAACATTCATTTCATTTTTCGAATGTTCCGGGATTCCAATGACGTCATCACCGCACCCCACTTCTGGCCTCTGATGCCACTCTCCTGTTTGCTTTTCTTGGCGCAAACCGGTGCCTATGTAAGTACCTCTCACTTTATGCACTTTGCCCAAGTATAGGTGTTACTGTGTGTGCTTCTGGGTGTTTATATTTTCTAACCTGAACTGCTGTTTGCCTTATCGTTACTGAACTCTGCCTTTTTCAAGACTAATCTGTTGCTTAACCCCTGAACTGCTGAATGCCTTATTGTTGCTGGCTTCTGCCTGTTCCTGACCATCCTACTGGTTTACCCCTGAACTGTTGAACTGCTGGACTACCTTATTGTTGCTGACCTCTGCCTGTTCCTGACCATTCTACTAGTTTACCCCTGAACTGCTGGATTGCCTTTCTGTTGCCAAACTCTGCCTGTCTCTGGCCACTCTTCTGATTCACCCTGTTCTGTTGATACCTGGATATCCTACTTGTTGCCAGACTTTGCTTGTCTCTGACCATTCTCTGCCTTAACCTTATTGCCGTGAAGGACTACCCTGTCTACCATGAGTACTGCTTACATCATTTCTTAAACTTACTTTGTTCTGGGATATTTCCTTATCCTTCCACTTGACGCCGGGATAAGAGACTACTGGCCAAGTTTGGTCTGATAAGGAAATATCCCACGAGCATTACACTGTCGAGTTAATGTGCGCAAACACTAATTCTTCAATTATTTTATATTTAATATTCACAGAACGCACTTAAGATAACAAATTTTTCATATCCGCTAACCTGACCTAAAGCGCAAAACCCAAAGCTTTTTACGCATATTTTACATTCCAATGCTCTTCACATATATTTTTTTTATTGTTAAATATATATTTCTATACATTTCTGTTAATGTCAATGTAAAATATATATCTATACCTGTATATCTATGTGAATATGTGTTTAAAATAAATATAAACTTTTCCTGTATGTAAAGAACATTGGAATGTAGAATTACATAACTAACAATTACAGAATAAATAAGACATTGTAAAAGCACTTACTCTGAATTAAAAAAAAACAGTAGATTTTTTTCTGACAAATTAATTTTTTCTTCCATTTCCTGCCCCCCCTGTATCATGTGACAGACATCAACCAATCACAGACTAGTATACGTATACCCTTTGAGCTCACATGCTCAGTATGATCTTGTGCACATGCTCAGTAGGATCTTGATCCTCAGAAAGTGCGAATATAAAAAGACTGTGCAAAATTTGATAATAGAAGTGAATTGGAAAGTGTCTTAAAACTGCATGCTCTATCTGAATCATAAAAGTTTATTTTGACTTGAGTGTCCCTTTAATAACTTCTGTTGGGTTCTTCTGTGCTCTCCTTTGAAGTCTATGGGCAGAAAAAGTTAAAGCAGTTGAAATATCCAAAGTCCTATGGTTAGCGCGTGTTGGGTGTCAATCGCACAAAAAAACTTTTCATTTCAACTTGTTAGAGATTACTTCTGGAGGTATTAACACTTGAGCGAAAGCGTTAAGTAGCACAACACTTGTAATCTAGCCCTTATTGTGCAATAATGCAATTGCTGTAAGTTGGCGTTGTGTGTATACACTGATTTATTTAATTAAGTGTTGATATAATTAAAATGTATTTGTTGTACGACAGTTACAGAGTACAACAATAACACAAAAGTAATTAAGCTTATATTACTTAAATATATATAAGAATTAAAAGTGTAGATGTAGAGTAGTTTTAGTTTATTTAATTTGACATAGTACTTACTACTTTATTAAGTTAGTGGGCCCAAATTATTGTTTCTAAAACTTAAGTGTTACAGTACAAAGTGCTTTTGCTTTAGTGAATGTGCGCTAACCCGACCCCTCGTTAGACCTAGCTTGAATAACGAGAGAGACTAGAATAAAAACAAAATCTATTTTGTTAGTTAAAGAAAATAAAACGTATCACCTTATAGTGCAGTATTATTAAATAAATTGATTTCTGTTATAAAATCTATCTGCAGTTTTGCACATCAACTAGTAGTATTAGTGTGACTGTGTGTGCACACTGCACATTGCACTACCATAATAAATAAATTACATAAATAAAGCTTAGTGTATGAGTAGATTAGAGAGAAGGAAGAAACACTTTCCATATTTGCACATATAAAATCTAAATTTTAAAAACAGATTAAATTTAAATTTTTGTGTGTGTGATAGTGTACCATCTTAGCTTCCCCTATCCTATCTTATCCTCAACCCTTTCCTACCCTAAGCCAACTTCATTAATTTTTCTGTCAATAAAGTTCAGGCAGAAAGCCAAGCAGTTCACTTCAATACATAATGTGACATATATATCTCACATCAACCATTTATTTTTGGTTTACCACAAAAACAAAAAAGCCTGCCAACAAGGGGCCTTTTCCCTCAAAGTGCAGACCTTCTACAGGTACCACAGCAGCCACAGCAACATAGGGTGGCAGCTCTTTCTTCAGGCACAGACACAGTAATTATGGAGCAACCCTCTGCCATTGCCACCAGTACTGGTAGAGGTGGAGGTCTTGTTGGTTCAATGGCTGGGACCAGTTGTGGTCATAAAAATTGCCTTTTTTTGCAGCCACAGCCACCAGCACATAGTAGTAGAGCATTTGGGCATCAGTTGCAATTGTTTGGGTTGGGACCTTTGCCCAGTGTTTAACGTAAATTATTTGTTACTGAGCAAAAGACAAAGTGCATCCCCAACTCAAGGCAATTTATAACATAAAAGAGTGCACCAAAAAAATGATTGCACTTACTAGAAATAAGTAAAAACAGTGCCTTGGTGTGTGGTCCTGCAGTAGTCAGTAGTCTGGTAGCCGAAGGCGGGGCAGTAAGCAGCAAGCGATGTAGAGGCTTGAGCGGACAGAAATCCCCTACGGAATGTCAAGAGCCTGTACAATACACGCAGGCCCTGGAGTGTCCGACACATGACTACTCCTAGATTGGTGCACCAACAACATGCATAAACAGTGGCTACAAATTGACAAGCATAGATTAGGCTTGAGTAACGCAGGAGTAGCTACATGTATACCTCCTAGACATGGGCCTACAACAATCCACCAATATCCTTTATTGACAGAATTCTTTGCGACATGGGATAAACTAATAAATAGTTCCACCAACATCTCCAACATTCTTTCCCCTATGTCTCCCATCTGCAACAACCCAACACTACCCTGGAACCACAGAGACATCCAAACTGGCACTAGCTGCCATATAAAGAATAGAATAATATCAATATTTTACCAAGACAAAAAAAATAGGACATTAGCTGACATTCGGGAAAATCACCCTGACATTCCTCTAAACTGGTATTCCTACACACAGATGTGTCACTACATAGACACCCCCCCCAACAAACAGCACTTACTCAAAAAACCAACACCATTTAAACCCCTATGTTTGATGGAAAATTCCCCTAGACATGCAATCTACATATTATACAAACAACTATTGATAGGAGACACACAGAAACTGCCTGCATACATCAAAGCATGGGGAAAATAGTTGGGAACTAACATTACACTAAAAACTGGAATATGTCCTTTCTGACTATTAAAAAAATAATTAATTAAAAAAACAATTAATCAATCTTCACAAGGGTCTTAGAGACAAACTATAAATACATCACTAACCCCCAACAGGCTCCAAATGATATATAAATCAGCAAATGACAAATGCTGGAGGGGATGTAGAGAAGTAGGAAACCCAACACATATATGGTGGAACTGCAGCAAACTAGACACATTTTGGACGGGAGTCCTAAAGCGAATGACAGACATAATATTTAAGCAACTGCCCAATGACCCACAAGTCCTTTTCTACGTGTCACTACCTAAACTCAGAAACAGCACGGCTAAAACACTAATAATACTAATGATAAATAGAGCTAAAACCCTAATACCAAAATACTGGAAATCTGATACTGTCCCCACAGTAATGGAATGGGGGGCACAAGTAGAAAATTTACTACAGTTAGAAAGATACCATCACCTCCAATCAGGAACACACAAATTAATGCTAGCTATGTGGAAACAACACATCCCCAACTCTTACTAAAGATGAGAACAGGACAAACAAACAGATTGGACTAACACCCACTCACCCAATCCCTTTACATATACCCACACTCTCCCTCCATAAAACACTTCACCCTTAATGTTTGCATTACATAAGGTGGCTGGGTTGATAGAAATGTGGACATTGAAATAATAACTGCAGAAGATATTCAGAAGTCTAAGATTGAACTAGCTAACTTGGAAGGGGGGGAAAATGGGGACTAAGATATTGTATGTATATTTCTGTTTTTACAGATATGAAATGAATATCTGACATGTACAGCACTTCACATTTTTTCTTTTTCTTCTGTATATGTAACTTTGAGTACTCAATAAAAAGAATATTTTAAAAAAAAAATTGTTGTACGCCCACCGGCTCCCCTTCTCTGTGCTGTATCCCACAAGTGTCGGCCCTCTGGCACCACATAGAATCCATCGGAGCTAGGGGGTAAATTGCAAGAGGAGATCCCTGGAGCAGCAACTTCTGGCGGAAACCGGCACACTATAGACACCATCACACTGCGCAACATAACACGCATCCACCCTGCTCTCCATCCTGTAAAATACAGCATGAAACACGAGACACTGCGGTAAGAGAGTGGACAACATAACTCAAACTGCATTAAATAAGCCTCATTTCTCCTACCGGCCTACCTGACACAGGTGACTTTAGGCACAAGCGGTAACACTGAGCCGCTAATAAACACCAATCAAATCCCTATGTTACAAATATATTCTATTTTTAAATTGGTGCTACCCTCAATTAACAAACAGTATGCCAAACACAATACCAACTCAAATAAAGAGCCATATACGGAGCTTCAGGAACATTTTAAACCATATATATTTAGAACTCTTACTTTAAAACCACTGCAAGACCATTTTATAGCTTTGCAATCCTCCCGATGCACTTTTAAGTTTAAAACATCTCTAATGTGTGGCATACAAGACTAGAGGGCCTAATGTTTTATTACAGTTGCCTGTGGAACTAAGATAGCAACCCTGCAATTTCATGTACTTTTCTCTACAATACTGAAAAATGTCTTACCGAATTCCTCAGTAACTCTCCATCCTGTATTATCTTTATGTATTGCTACTGTAAACCTGTCAAGAGCATCTCCCAAACAAACAAATACAATGGCAACAAGAAAAACCCCTAAACAGGACAAAGCTGCTAAACATTTAACTATCAAAGCACACACAATGCCCTCTTATCTTAGCAACGCAGGCCAAACCACCTCACCATCAGCTAATACTGGTCAAGGAACAGCAGGATTATGTCCTCTCTTGCAGGAAACCACATCTACACACACTATTGATGTGTATACCCAAATACCTACAACTTTATTATCTTACCTAGCCTCAAAACAGGATACCACTGACATTTTCAGAACATGCCTTAGAGAGGAACTAGCAGGCATAAGGGTAGGATCTAAAGTCGAAATTCTAGAGGAAAATAGTTAGGATGTGAGAGAGGATATAAAACATATTGACGAACAAAACTGAAAGGATATTGGAATTAGAGAAACAGAATAAATCTCTAATGATGAGATTAGATAATATGGTAGCCACCAATCAGCAAGTGCTAAATAAAAAGTGCAGCCAAAACAGAGAAAGGACTGCTGCTACCCTGCATTCCATGCTCCAGCATCCCTCTACACGGGGAACTGTATAAGTGGAACCCAACCTCACCCATACAGGACACACAATGCAGAGCAGAAACTGGCACTAAAATAATTACCTCTCCTGCTGCTGATTCTGCAGACATTGCACTCAAAACAAAAATTGCTGTACACAATTGGAAAGACAAATGCAGCACTATATTTCTGCAGCCCTCTTCTATTAGTTCCTGCCAAAAGAACAGATTGTCAACACTTCTCTTACACTAACACTGTCATGAACCAACCTCCAAGAGGCAGATATTAAAGCTGCCTCACTTAGGGCTTTTCCTGATTTGCTTAATGATGAAATGTGACTACTGACCTGGCAGACAGTGGGCAGGTGCTCCATACAGCAGATTGTTATGAATCAAGGGAGGCTGAGCTGCTTGCTGCCTCTCTCTATGTATTTACATCTAAGGTCAGAAAATTTGCTACGCTTTTTTCCATTCTTTTTTTTTTTATTTCAACATTATTTTCTTTTTTATTTTCTTGACATTTGAGGCTTTTCCTCCCCTACCTGAGACATCACCAAGCCACAGCTCCCCAATACTTATGTTAGCTGTAAGATTCCACATCCATTCCAACTAAAACACTGAGAAGATGATATGTAATAATTTTAAAAAATGTTACAAAAATATAAATACAGTAAAAAATAATCATAATAATAATAAATTAAATATATATATATATATATATATATATATATATGTATATGATGCTCAAAAAACTAACGGCTAGATTTAGAGTTTTGTTGGTAAGTACCCGCGTAGCTAACGCTGGCTTTTTTCTGGCCGCACCATAAAAATAACTCTGGTATTGAGAGTCCACAGAATGTCAGCGTTAGGCTCCAAAAAAGGAGCGTAGAGCATATTTAACGCAACTGCAACTCTCGATACCAGAGTTGCTTACGGACGCGGCCAGCCTCAAAAACGTGCTCGTGCACGATTCCCCCATAGGAAACAATGGGGCTGTTTGAGCTGAAAAAAAACCTAACACCTGCAAAAAAGCAGCGGTTAGCTCCTAACGCAGCCCCATTGTTTGCTATGGGGAAACACTTCCTACGTCTGCACCTAACACTTTAACATGTACCCGAGTCTAAACACCCCTAACCTTACACTTATTAACCCCTAATCTGCCGCCCCCGCTATCGCTGACCTCTGCATATTATTATTAACCCCTAATTTGCCGCTCCGTAAACCGCCGCTACTTACATTATCCCTATGTACCCCTAATCTGCTGCCCTAACATCGCCGACCCCTATATTATATTTATTAACCCCTAATCTGCCCCCCACAACGTCGCCTCCACCTGCCTACACTTATTAACCCCTAATCTGCCGAGCGGACCGCACCGCTATTATTATAAAGTTATTAACCCCTAATCCGCCTCACTAACCCTATAATAAATAGTATTAACCCCTAATCTGCCCTCCCTAACATCGCCGACACCTAACTTCAATTATTAACCCCTAATCTGCCGACTGGAGCTCACCGCTATTCTAATAAATGTATTAACCCCTAAAGCTAAGTCTAACCCTAACACTAACACCCCCCTAAATTAAATATAATTTTAATCTAACGAAATTAATTAACTCTTATTAAATAAATTATTCCTATTTAAAGATAAATACTTACCTGTAAAATAAATCCTAATATAGCTACAATATAAATTATAATTATATTATAGCTATTTTAGGATTAATATTTATTTTACAGGTAACTTTGTATTTATTTTAACCAGGTAACATAGCTATTAAATAGTTAAGAACTATTTAATAGCTAAAATAGTAAAAATAATTACAAAATTACCTGTAAAATAAATCCTAACCTAAGTTACAATTAAACCTAACACTACACTATCAATAAATTAATTAAATAAAATACCTATAATTATCTACAATTAAACCTAACACTACACTATCAATAAATAAATTAAATACAATACCTACAAATAACTATAATGAAATAAACTATCTAAAGTACAAAAAATAAAAAAGAACTAAGTTACAAAAAATAAAAAAATATTTACAAACATAAGAAAAATATTACAACAATTTTAAACTAATTACACCTACTCTAAGCCCCCTAATAAAATAACAAAGACCCCCAAAATAAAAAAAATTACCTACCCTATTCTAAATTACTAAAGTTCAAAGCTCTTTTACCTTACCAGCCCTGAACAGGGCCATTTGCGGGGCATGCCCCAAGAAGTTCAGCTCTTTTGCCTGTAAAAAAACCATACAATACCCCCCCAACATTACAACCCACCACCCACATACCACTAATCTAACCCAAACCCCCCTTAAATAAACCTAACACTAAGCCCCTGAAGAACCTTCCTACCTTATCTTCACCATACCAGGTTCACCGATCGATCCAGAAGAGCTCCTCCGATGTCCTGATTTAAGCCCAAGCGGGGGGCTGAAGAGGTCCATGATCCGGCTGAAGTCATCATCCAAGTGGGAGCTGAAGAGGTCCATGATCTGGCTGAAGTCTTCATCCAAGCGGGAGCTGAAGAGGTCCATGATCCGGATGAAGTCTTCTATCAACAGCATCTTCAATCTTCTTTCTTCGGGAGCCATCATCTTCCATCCGACGCGGAACATCCTCTTCTCCCGACGCCTACTAGCCGAATGACGGTTCCTTTAAATGACGTCATCCAAGATGGCGTCCCTCGAATTCCGATTGGCTGATAGGATTCTATCAGCCAATCGGAATTAAGGTAGGAATATTCTGATTGGCTGATGGAATCAGCCAATCAGAATCAAGTTCAATCCGATTGGCTGATCCAATCAGCCAATCGGATTGAACTTGATTCTGATTGGCTGATTCCATCAGCCAATCAGAATATTCCTACCTTAATTCCGATTGGCTGATAGAATTCTATCAGCCAATCGGAATTCGAGGGACACCATCTTGGATGACGTCTCAAGGTAGGGAGATCTTCAGGGGCTTAGTGTTAGGTTTATTTAAGGGGGGTTTGGGTTAGATTAGGGGTATGTGGGTGGTGGGTTGTAATGTTGGGGGGGGTATTGTATGTTTTTTTTTACAGGCAAAAGAGCTGAACTTCTTGGGGCATGCCCCGCAAAGGGCCCTGTTCAGGGCTGGTAAGGTAAAAGAGCTTTGAACTTTAGTAATCTAGAATAGGGTAGGGCATTTTTTTATTTTGGGGGGCTTTGTTATTTTATTAGGGGGCTTAGAGTAGGTGTAATTAGTTTAAAATTGTTGTAATATTTTTCTTATGTTTGTAAATATTTTTTTATTTTTTGTAACTTAGTTCTTTTTTATTTTTTGTACTTTAGTTAGTTTATTTCATTGTAGTTATTTGTAGGTATTGTATTTAATTAATTTATTGATAGTGTAGTGTTAGGTTTAATTGTAGGTAATTGTAGGTATTGTATTTAATTAATTTATTGATAGTGTAGTGTTAGGTTTAATTGTAGGTAATTGTAGGTATTTTATTTAATTAATTTATTGATAGTGTAGAGTTAGGTTTAATTGTAACTTAGGTTAGGATTTATTTTACAGGTAAATTTGTAATTATTTTAACTATTTTAGCTATTAAATAGTTCTTAACTATTTAATAGCTATTGTACCTGGTTAAAATAAATACAAAGTTACCTGTAAAATAAATATTAATCCTAAAATAGCTATAATATAATTATAATTTATATTGTAGCTATATTAGGATTTATTTTACAGGTAAGTATTTAGCTTTAAATAGGAATAATTTATTTAATAAGAGTTAATTAATTTCGTTAGATTAAAATAATATTTAACTTAGGGGGGTGTTAGTGTTAGACTTAGCTTTAGGGGTTAATACATTTATTAGAATAGCGGTGAGCTCCAGTCGGCAGATTAGGGGTTAATAATTGAAGTTAGGTGTCGGCGATGTTAGGGAGGGCAGATTAGGGGTTAATACTATTTATTATAGGGTTAGTGAGGCGGATTAGGGGTTAATAACTTTATAATAATAGCGGTGCGGTCCGCTCGGCAAATTAGGGGTTAATAAGTGTAGGCAGGTGGAGGCGACATTGAGGGGGGCAGATTAGGGGTTAATAAATATAATATAGGGGTCGGCGGTGTTAGGGGCAGCAGATTAGGGGTACATAAGTATAACGTAAGTGTTGGCGCTTTGCGGTCGGCAGATTAGGGGTTAATTATTGTAGGTAGCTGCCTGCGACGTTGTGGGGGGCAGGTTAGGGGTTAATAAATATAATATAGGGGTCGGCGGTGTTAGGGGCAGCAGATTAGGGGTACATAAGTATAACGTAGGTGGCGGTCGGCAGATTAGGGGTTAAAAAAATTTAATCGAGTGGCGGCGATGTGGGGGGACCTCGGTTTAGGGGTACATAGGTAGTTTATGGGTGTTAGTGTACTTTAGAGTACAGTAGTTAAGAGCTTTATGAACCGGCGTTAGCCCGGAAAGCTCTTAACTACTGACTTTTTTCTGCAGCTGGAGTTTTGTCGTTAGATTTCTAACGCTCACTTCAGACACGACTCTAAATACCGGAGTTAGAAAAATCCCATTGAAAAGATAGGATACGCAATTGACGTAAGGGGATCTGCAGTATGGAAAAGTTGCGGCTGAAAAGTGAGCGTTAGACCCTTTTTTTAATGACTCCAAATACCGGAGGTAGCCTAAAACCAGCGTTAGGAGCCTCTAACGCTGGTTTTCACGGCTACCGCCAAACTCCAAATCTAGGCCAAAGTATTGCAGTATGCAGTGATACCTTTTTTTGGACTAACATAATATTTCAAAGACAAGCTTTCGAAAGTTTTCCTCTCTTCCTCAGGTCTGAAGCAATACTGATCAATCTTATATAGATACACATCACATACAACAAATGGAAGGGAGGGAGGGGGTGAGAGGGGTGTCATAAAAAGCAGAGTATGTGTCTGAAAGAGAAAATAGCTGAGAATAGCCAGAAAGAGTAAATAAACAGAGGAGAGTAAATAGGCAAGATGAGAGGAAAAACAAAAGGAAAAAGAAACCAATGTAGGACAATAAGATGATAGATTATAGAAAGTTATGGTAGTGTGTGAGAAAGCTCTCACACACTACCATAACTTTCTATAATCTCTCATCTTATTGTCCTATATTGGTTTCTTTTGTCTTTTTTTTCCCCCTTATCTACTGGACTAACACGGCTAAACAAAGCAGGCTTGCACTCACTGGTCTTCAAATAATTAGTGCCTTATTAATGTGAAGTTTTTGGGAACGTAGCCAATTCCTCAGACCAGGTCTGAGGAAGAAGATACGTTCCCCGAAATGCCACATTAAAAAGGCACTAATTATTCGAAGACCAGTGAGTGCAAAAATAAAAACTTTATTAGTGACCTACATTCACTTCCTCAGACCAAGGGTATTTCGGTTCCCAAAACGTCACCAATAAAGTTTTACTTGTTCTGATACAAGTACCCTGGCAGTTGCTTAATAGTTGAGAGTGCAAATCCCTGGCACCGTTTATATATACACAATATATATATACTGTATATATATATATATATATATATATATATGTATATATATATATATATATATATATATATATATACATAAACACACACACATATATATATATATATATTGTGTTGCTTGGGTGTTTCTTCATCTGCGCTGTGCAAATGGAATGTGAAGGAAAAAGAGGGAGAGAGAGAGAGAGAGAGAGAGAGAGTTGAGTTTCAGAGTTTAGCGCACATAGAATGGAGAAAAACAAAAAGAAATTATGGTGCAGTATGTCAGTACTAGGCAATCAAAACTGAATCCAACTGAAAGGTGCGCTGAACTCTGAAACTCAACTCTCTCTCTCTCTCTCTCTCTCTCTCCCTCTCTCTCTCTCTCTCTCTCTCTCTCTATATATATATATATATATATATATATATATATATATATATATACATATACATATACATATATATATATATATACATATAAAGGCACTGTCTCATACATAGTTGTTGTTTTTTTGCTTTTTGAGCTTTGCTTTTAAAGGTCCTCCAAAGGGCCATGATAAAGACCATAACGTCATCCAGGCACTGACTACTGCCCACTTCTACAAGCTATTTTAGTTTTTAAATTTTGAAAATGAATGTACTAATGAATGAATTAGCAAATTAATTAATTGATAAATAAAACGTTAGTTTTTTATTTTATTAATTTTAAGAGCTATTAAAATAAAAAATAAAGACATACAGTGTTTTGGCACAGACAAACCTGTTGAAAGAGCATCCAATTCATGGTTCTGGATATTTGTCCACAGCTAAGTAATTAAGATTTCAAAAAGGATGTAAGCTCCTGTAGTAACCTATCCTGGCTCTTCTCTCTAAAATGACCGCACTCCAATTAAGTTCTTAGCATTCTTAGTGGCCATGGTCTAGATTGCAATAATTTCCAAATATTTTAATCCAACCAATGTGAAAAAGTGTAGATCTTATGTAGGTCTCTATAATGCAGTTTCTCTGAAAAAAATAGAGACTTCATTTTAGCAATTTGATTAAACTAAAAAAAGTATATATCTTTTAGTACTAATTGCAGAATGCTACATAGTAGTAGCTTGCTACTTGTCATTATGACCAGTTGCCAACCACTGTAATTCTGCTACATTTATTATTTAAACGGACAGTCTACACCTTAGTCATCTTAAAACCTTACCTTAGATTAAGCGGCAAATAGCATCCTGCATCCTTTCTATATCATGCAGCAGGAATAGTAAAAAAAATATTTTAAAATGAATATTGTTTCTGGCCACTTTCAAATGGCTGCCAAGCTCAGCCCATTAAAATTACATGCCCTATCTGAATCATGAAAGTTTATTTTGGCCTAGACTGTCCCTTTAATCTAGGGGGAAAATTTAAGATGACCAAGGTGTAGACTGTCCCTTTAAGTGCTATAGTGCCTTAACACAAACTGTGACTTCACCTAAAAGAATTAAGTGCTGAGCTCTGCACCCAAACCGCAACAACTGTAATTAACATTTACCTTGATTTGGTCACACAGTTATTAACCCTTTGTGCTTCTGTGATATAGCTGTAAAAACTCTTCTTAGGTACAAGTATTAGAAGCAATAGATACTAAGTCATGATTATTTTTCACCATAAACAATAATCCTAGGTAATCAGATAACTACTTGTTGAGGTTTTCTTTTATTTATTTGCTATCCAGAAAAGAGATCATGTATTACACTTATATCGTTATACGTGCAATAAGAAGGTAACATTTTGGCTTCCTTTTATAGAAGAATATATACGGTGTGTATATATATATATATATATATATATATCTATATACATATATATATAATATATATATATATATATATATATATATATAAAGCGAAATGCAATAAAATGAGGCATGTGATTGTATGTATGTATGTATATATATATATATATATATATGTATATATATATATATATATATATATATATATGTATACACACACACACATGCCTCATTTTATTGCATTTCGCTTTATTGCGCTTTGCAGATATTGCTATTTTTACTAATTGAAGGTTTGTGGCAACCCTGTGTCGAGCACCATTTTTCAACATATATACACATATAAACACATAAATACAGATGAATACACATATATACACACCTATATTTAGACACCAACAGCAAAAACATTATGTTACTATGTTACCCCCTGAAGGCTCAGATGATGGTTATCATTTTATACTAATAAATTATTTTTTATTAAGGTATATACATTGTATTATTTACACATATTGCTATTGCACACAATAGACAACGGAATGATGTTAATATATTTTTTATATGGACTGTGAAACAAAAAAAAAAAGTGTGATTCACTTTATTGCTATATTCGCTTTATTGTGGTGGTCTGGAACCAAACCCGCAATATCTCTGAGGTACGCCTGTATGTGTGTGTGTATATATATATATATTATTATCGGTTATTTGTAGAGCTCCAACAGATTCCGCAGCGCTAAATATATATATATTATGATACAGCAATCACACTGATTGTGATTCAGCAATCACACTGGATACCTGTTTTCAGGCAAAACAACACGATCCTCTAGGTAGGGTATAAACAGTCACAGACTTGAAATTGCAGAAAAGAGCAGTTTTTATTCCAAAAATGAACACATGCCACACTTGGCTTTAAATCACATTCAAAGGTGATTTCAAAAACAACTACAAACAAAAGCCAATCTCTTTTACGCCTAGATTTAGAGTTTTGCGGCCAAAGGGGTGCGTTAGCTACTCGTGCTTTTTTCTGGCCGCACCTTTTAAATACCGCTGGTATTTAGAGTTCACAGAATGGCTGCGTTAGGCTCCAAAAAAGGAGCGTAGAGCATATTTACCGCAACTTCAACTCTCGATACCAGCGGTGCTTACGGATGCGGCCAGATTCAAAAACGTGCTCGTGCATGATTCCCCCATAGAAAACAATGGGGCTGTTTGAGCTGAAAAAAAACCTAACACCTGCAAAAAAGCCGCGTTCAGCTCCTAACGCAGCCCCATTGTTTGCTATGGGGAAACACTTCCCACGTCTTCACCTAACACTCTAACATGTACCCCGAGTCTAAACACCCCTAACCTTACACTTATTAACCCCTATTCTGCCGCCCCCGCTATCGCTGACACATGCATATTTTTTTTAACCCCTAATCTGCCGCTCCGTAAACCGCCGCTACTTACATTATCCCTATGTACCCCTAATCTGCTGCCCCTAACACCGCCGACCCCTATATTTATTAACCCCTAATCTGCCCCCCACAACGTCGCCTCCACCTGCCTTCACTTATTAACCCCTAATCTGCCGAGCGGATCGCACCACTATTATAATAAAGTTATTAACCCCTAATCCGCCTCACTCCCGCCTCAATAACCCTATAATAAATAGTATTAACCCCTAATCTGCCCTCCCTAACATCACCGACACCAAACTTCCAACATTAACCCCTAATCTGCCGACTGGAGCTCACCGCTATTCTAATAAATGTATTAACCCCTAAAGCTAAGTCTAACCCTAACACTAACACCCCCCTAAATTAAATATAATTTAAATCTAACGAAATAAATTAACTCTTATTAAATAAATTATTCCTATTTAAAGCTAAATACTTACCTGTAAAATAAATCCTAATATAGCTACAATATAAATTATAATTATATTATAGCTATTTTAGGATTTATATTTATTTTACAGGTAACTTTGTATTTATTTTAACCAGGTACAATAGCTATTAAATAGTTAAGAACTATTTAATAGCTAAAATAGTTAAAATAATTACAAAATTACCTGTAAAATAAATCCTAACCTAAGTTACAATTAAACCTAACACTACACTATCAATAAATTAATTAAGTAAAATACCTACAATTATCTACAATTAAACCTAACACTACATTATCAATAAATTAATTAAATACAATACCTACAAATAAATACATTTAAATAAACTAACTAAAGTACAAAAAATAAAAAAAAAACTAAGTTACAAAAAATAAAAAAATATTTACAAACATTAGAAAAATATTACAACAATTTTAAACTAATTACACCTACTCTAAGCCCCCTAATAAAATAACAAAGCCCCCCAAAATAAAAAAATGCCCTACCCTATTCTAAATTACAAAAGTTCAAAGCTCTTTTACCTTACCAGCCCTGAACAGGGCCCTTTGCGGGGCATGCCCTAAAGAATTCAGCTCTTTTGCCTGTAAAAAAACACATACAATACCCCCCCCAACATTACAACCCACCACCCACATACCCCTAATCTAACCCAAACCCCCCTTAAATAAACCTAACACTAAGCCCCTGAAGATCTTCCTACCTTATCTTCACCTCGTCGGGTATCACCGATCGGTCCTGGCTCCAAAATCTTCATCCAACCCAAGCGGGGGCTGGCGATCCCTAATCCTGCGGCTGAAGAGGTCCAGAAGAGGCTCCAAAGTCTTCATCCTATCCAGCAAGAAGAGGCGATCCAGACCGGCAAACATCTTGATCCAAGCGGCATCTTCTATCTTCACCCGATGAGGAACGGCTCCATCATGAAGACCTCCAGCGCGGACCAATCTTCTTCCTCCGACGTCCAACTGAAGAATGACGGTTCCTTTAAGGGACGTCATCCAAGATGGCGTCCCTCGAATTCCGATTGGCTGATAGGATTCTATCAGCTAATCGGAATTAAGGTAGGAAAATTCTGATTGGCTGATGGAATCAGCCAATCAGAATCAAGTTCAATCCGATTGGCTGATCCGATCAGCCAATCAGATTGAGCTCGCATTCTATTTGGCTGATCGGAACAGCCAATTCCTAGTGAGGCGGATTAGGGGTTAATAACTTTATTATAGTAGCGGTGCGGTCCGCTCGGCAGATTAGGGGTTAATAAGTGTAGGCAGGTGGAGGCGACGTTGAGGGGGGCAGATTAGGGGTTAATAAATATAATATAGGGGTCGGCGGTGTTAGGGGCAGCAGATTAGGAGTACGTAGCTATAATGTAGGTGGCGGTGGTGTACTGAGCGGCAGATTAGGGGTTAATAATAATATGCAGGGGTCAGCGATAGCGGGGGCGGCAGATTAGGGGTTAATAAATATAATATAGGGGTCGGCGGTGTTAGGGGCAGCAGATTAGGGGTACATAGGGATAACGTAGTTGGCGGCAGTGTACGGAGCGTTAGATTAGGGGTTAAAAAATTTAAATATAGTGGCGGCGATGTGGGGGGACCTCGGTTTAGGGGTACATAGGTAGTTTATGGATGTTAGTGTACTTTAGAGCACAGTAGTTAAGAGATTTATAAACCGGCGTTAGCCCAGAAAGCTCTTAACTACTGACTTTTTTCTGCGGCTGGAGTTTTGTCGTTAGATTTCTAATGCTCACTTCAGCAACGACTCTAAATACCGGCGTTAGAAAGATCCCATTGAAAAGATAGGATACGCAAATGACGTAAGGGGATCTGCGGTATGGAAAAGTCGCGGCTGGAAAGTGAGCGTTAGACCCTTTCCTGACTGACTCCAAATAGCGGCGGTAGCCCAAAACCAGCGTTAGGAGCCTCTAACGCTGGTTTTCACGGCTACCGCCCAACTCTAAATCTAGGCCTTAGAGTGCTAACTAAACATGTAGCAATCCTAACCAGTAGAATAACCTAACAATATAACAGTTTTTACCAACCTTTCTGATAAACTGTTTTCTCAGATATGTTTTCACTGCTCACTTCAGTGCAAGTACAGAAATACCAAGCACAGTGCAGGTACAGAAATACCAAGCACAGTGCAGGTACAGAAATACCAAGCACAGTGCAGGTACAGAAATACCAAGCACAGTGCAAGAACAGAGATACCAAGCACAGTGCAAGAACAGAGATACCAAGCACAGTGCAAGAACAGAGATACCAAGCACAGTGCAAGTACAGAGATACCAAGCACAGTGCAAGTACAGAGATACCAAGCACAGTGCAGGTACAGAAATACCAAGCACAGTGCAGGTACAGAAATACCAAGCACAGTGCAAGTACAGAGATACCAAGCACAGTGCAAGTACAGAGATACCAAGCACAGTGCAAGTACAGAGATACCAAGCACAGTGCAGGTACAGAAATACCAAGCACAGTGCAGGTACAGAAATACCAAGTACAGTGCAGGTACAGAAATACCAAGTAC
This sequence comes from Bombina bombina, assembly GCF_027579735.1. Lineage (NCBI taxonomy): Eukaryota > Metazoa > Chordata > Amphibia > Anura > Bombinatoridae > Bombina > Bombina bombina. The sequence continues at coordinate 131,059,793 of NC_069506.1, forward strand.
AGTGCAAGTACAGAAATACCAAGTACAGTGCAAGTACAGAAATACCAAGTACAGTGCAGGTACAGAAATACCAAGTACAGTGCAGGTACAGAAATACCAAGCACAGTGCAGGTACAGAAATACCAAGCACAGTGCTAGTACAGAGATACCAAGCACAGTGCTAGTACAGAGATACCAAGCACAGTGCCGGTACAGAAAAACATACATATTTGAGCATTAATTTACCTCAGGTTTTTCATGGAAGCATTTCAAATGATTTCAGTGATGCAGGATGTAGAACTCATAGTAACTTGTTATCTTGATGTGTGTTTAGATCAGGAAGCCTGTAGGTGATTTTATGTTGTAAAGCCAAGAGGTTTAATGATTAATGTTATCCTCACTTTATTCACAAGGGGAAATTAATTATTAGGATGAATGGGACAATCGACAATTGAAATAATAAGTGCAGAGGGATAGAAATATTTATTAATAAAACTGTTTAATGGAGATAGTTTTGTCTTTAATTGCAGTGTATCAGTTATTGTATATTGAGAACTGTCACATTTTGCACATGACGGTACATAGTTCTGCAGGTATAACATTTGTCATGCATGTATCATACGTACAATAGATGTTCCATGTAATAAATTAAAGGGACAGTATAATATAAAATAGTTTTTCCCTTAATGGACTAGATTACAAGTGAGGCACAAATGGTTTTGCGCTAGTGCAATCGTGTTTTTGCGAGCAATTTTCATTGCGCTGATATAACAATTGGAGCAAAATCGCAATTACACCAGAGCAATCACTCTTTAAGCTTCAATTCTTACCACAATCTCAGAGCTGTGGTAAACTGTTTTCCAAAACAAAAAAGTTGCACAAAACACTTCAAAAAGACATTAGAAAGTACCCTCACACTCATATTAACACTGTCTGATTAAAAAATATTGCACAAAGATTGGAGATCTTAGATTGGAGCTGTTAGAAAATCAGGCAATCTAGCACAATGTGTTTCCAATTACTTTTATTTAACAACTGCAGAGTATAAAATGTATGAGAATTAGCTTTTTAAGGTTTATTTGTGTATAGGAACTGGCTGATTTTGTGTTTTGAAGCCACAACCTAATAAAATGGGTTGAGCTTGTAAGTATAATCAGATTTCATTGCTTTATCACATTGTGTACATATAAAGGCTTCTTTATCTTATATCTGTCTGTAAACCAAAGACAATACTTGGAGAGAACAATGGAAAAACATAATTTATGTAAGAACTTACCTGATAAATTAATTTATTTCATATTAGCAAGAGTCCATGAGCTAGTGACGTATGGGATATACATTCCTACCAGGAGGGGCAAAGTTTCCCAAACCTCAAAATGCCTATAAATACACCCCTCACCACACCCACAATTCAGTTTAATGAATAGCCAAGAAGTGGGGTGATAAGAAAAGAGCAAAAGCATCAAATAAGGAATTGGAATAATTGTGCTTTATACAAAAAAATCATAACCACCACAAAAAGGGTGGGCCTCATGGACTCTTGCTAATATGAAAGAAATGAATTTATCAGGTAAGTTCTTACATAAATTATGTTTTCTTTCATGTAATTAGCAAGAGTCCATGAGCTAGTGACGTATGGGATAATAAATACCCAAGATGTGGAACTTCCACACAAGAGTCACTATAGAGAGGGAGGGAAAAAATAAAGACAGCCAATTACGCTGAAAAATTAATCCACTACCCAAATCAAAAAAGTTTCAATTTTTATAAGGAAAAAACTGAAAATATAAGCAGAAGAATCAAACTGAAACAGCTGCCTGAAGTACCATTCTACCAAAACTGCTTCTAAAGAAGAGAAAACATCAAAATGGTAGAACATAGTAAAAGTATGCAAAGAAGACCAAGTCATTGCTTTGCAAATCTGATCAACAGAAGCTTCATTCTTAAAAAGCCCAGGAAGTAGAAACTTACCTAGTAGAATGAGCCGTAATCCTCCGAGGCGGGAATCCACCCGACTCCAAATAAGCATGATGAATCAAAAGTTTAAGCAAGATGCCAAATAAATGGCAGAAGCCTTTTGACCTTCCTAACACCAGAAAAGATAACAAATAGACTAGAAGACTATCTGAAATCTAAATAGCTTCAACATAAGATTTCAAAACTCTTACCATATCCAAAGAATGTAAGAATCTTACCAAAGAAGTCTTAGGAAAAGACAATAATTCCTCCCTAATGTTGATAGAAATCACAACTTTAGATAAGAATTGAAATGAGGATAGCAAAAACCACCTTATCCTGATGAAAAAATCCGAAAAAGGAGACTCACAAGAAAGAACAGATAATTAAAAATTGTTCTAGCTGAAGAGATGTCTAAAAAGAACAATACTTTCCATGAAAGTAAATAATGTCTAGAGAAAACATATGCTCAAATAGAAGAGCCTGTAAAGCCTTTAGAACCAAATTAAAACTCCAAGGAGGAGAAATTGGCTTAATGACAGGTTTGATAAGAACCAAAGCCTGAACAAAATAATGAATAACAGGAAGGAACACTGCCTTACCCTGATGAAAAATCAGAAAAAGAGATCCACAAGAAAGAGCAGAAAACTCAGAAACTCTTCTAGCAGAAGAGATAACCAAAAGGAACAATACTTTCCAAGAAAGTAATTTTAATGTCCAGAGAACGCAAAGGTTCAAACGGAGGAGCCTGTAAAGCCCTCAGTACCAAATTGAGACTCCAAGGAGGAGATATTGACTTAATGACAGGCTTGATACAAACCAAAGCCTGTACAAAACAATGAATATCAGAATGAATAGCAATCTTTCTGTGAAAAAGAACAGAAAGAGTAGAGATTTGTCCTTTCAAAGAACTTGCAGACAAAACCTTATCTAAACCAACCTGAAAAATTGTAAAATTCTAGGAATTCTAAAAGAATGCCAAAAGAATTTATGAGAAGAACACCAAGAAATGTAAGTCTTCCAAACTCGATAATAAATCTTTCTAGAGACAGATTTACAAACCTGTAACATAGTATTAATCACTGAGTCAGAGAAACCTCTATGACTAAGAATCAAACGTTCAATCTCCATACCTTCAAATTAAATGATTTGAGATCCTGATGGAAAAATGGGCCTTGAGATAGAAGGTCTGGTCTTAACGGAAATGTCCAAGGTTGGCAACTGGCCATCCGAATGAGATCAGCATACCAAAACCTGTGAGGCCATACTGGAACCACCAGCAGTACAAACGAACGCTCCATTAGAATTTTGGAAGAACTAGAGGCGGAAGATATAGACAGAATGATAATTCCAAGGAAGTGTCAATGCATACGCTACTTCTGCCTGAGGATCCCCGGACCTGAAATAGGCCCCTGGGAAGTTCCTTGTTAAGACGAGAGGCCAACAGATCTATTTCTGGAAGCCCTCACATCTGAAAAATTGAAAAACATATCTGGGTAAAGACCATTCTCCCGGATGTAAAGCTTGATTAACAGAGATAATCCGCTTCCCAAACGTCTATACCTGGGAAAAGGACCCCAGAATTTAGATAGAAGCTGGATTTAGCCCAAGCAAATATCCAAGATACTTTTGTCACAGTCTAAAGACTGATAGTCACACCCTGATGATTGACATACACCACAGATGTGATAATGTCTGAAAAAAACAATAAACGTCTCTTCTTCAAAAGAAACCAACTGAAGCACTCTGGGAATGCACAGAGTTCCAAAATATCAAATGGTAATCTCGCCTCCTGAGATTTCCAAACCCCTTGTGCTGACAGAGTACCTCAGACAGCTTCCCAACCTAAAAGACTCGCATCTATAGAGATCATGGTCCAGGTTGAAAGAATCAAAGAGACCTGTAGAACTAAATGATGGTGATCTTAACCACCGAATCAAAGATAGATAAACATAGAATTCGAAGATTTAAAAAGTGAAATCCTAGAATCCCTGCACCATTATTCAGCATAAAAAACTGGAAAGGTTTTCTATGAAAATGAACAAAGAGAATTGAATCTAATGCTGCAGCCATAAGCCCTAAATTTCCATGAAACTAGAGCAAAAGAGGTACAAGAAGCGCAAACAAGCTTAAGTATTTTATTATAGACAAATATTTAAAATAAACATAGTAACTTACACTTAGGTAAGCAGATGTATTCCCCGGTTAAAATCAGAAACAGCGGCAGTCTGAGTCCTGAACAAGCAGGCAGAAATATGTCCAGATGTAGCGGTGGACCGCCGAACAGAAAGTCGGCGTCTGACGTCACTGCGAGATACAGGATCTGGAGCGTCCCCCTTTAGGCCTCAACCTCTCAGCTGTCAAAACTGTCTGAAGAGACAAGTCACCCTTCGTGAGATCCCTACGCGTTTCGTCCGGACCCGGCCGGACTTTTTCAAGGGTAAAGTTTGTAAAAAGTTCCAATGTGGTGATTCAGAGGGATATCGCATAACCAATTTATACACAGAGCAAGAGTGCCCTCTGATGGTATATAGTACACAAAACACCCTATTACATGATAAAATAAAATAAACAACCCAAAAACAATATTGAAATATATGAAACATAATACATACAGAGATCAATATTATGCAATCATGATATAAAAAACATATATACATAATCATCCTAATAAACAAACAAAACCAAATTATGAAACAAAATTAATCTTCAAAAAATCACTATAACCATAAGTAAACACTCCACTGGTAAAATTTGATATACATAAATTAATTGTCAAGAATCAAAATACATTCACAAATTTGTCCAGACATAATTAAATAAATAAAGATAATCACATTTAAATATCATATAAAATAATATATAAAAAATATATAAAATATAAATATATATATATATATATATATACACACTGTGCTATAAAAAAAAAAAAAAAAAAAATTAATTATATATATATATATATATATATATATATATGGGCAGTTCAAATCCATCTAAAAAAGTACTAAAGGAAATAAGAATTTACTTTGAAGGAAAAGAGGCAGCGGGTCAATAGAAGGACATACAATCATCTACAAAGAACACACACACAAAACACATCCCTACCATCTAGTAGCAATAATTTTTAACAGACTCATCATCACATCCTATAAATATCCTTCATGGCAGTGAAATAAAGATGTCATGAGTATATTCAAAAAATTATTAATAATTTGTCATAAGTGGAATAAAACTATCATAAGTATTTTTAATAATTCAGAAAAATCCAAAAAATTCCCCTTAAAAAGTTCCTTATAAAAAATTCCTTAAATTAATAAGATACTCCAACAAAGAGTACTAAAAATTAAAATAAACTAGGAAAATGAATTAATAAATTTGTTTCCAAAATCTCCACACATACTCTTATAAAAACACATACATAAACCTCAGATACATCTTCCAAAACAAGAATTACATATGAGCGGCAAGGTCCAAATCAACATTAAGACCTCTAGGTTGCAGACTACCTAGTTTGTAAATCCAGTATGTCTCCTGTTGTCTCAAAGTTAGGAGTCTATTATGATTATTGGGGGGGATCCAATCAATCACTTTTACTTTTAGAGAAGAAGGATTACAATTATGCATTTCTGAAAAATGGATTGGGATACTATGTTTAACTGCTCTTTCTTTCTTGGCTATTTTAATATTATATATGTGCTCATTAGTTCGAGTTCTTATCTTCCTTTTCGTGCGTCCTACATAGAGAAGGCCACACCCACAATTAATTAAATAAATCACATAGGTGGAATCACAGGTAGACCTCCAATTCATATTGAACCAATTACGTGTGTTATCTACAGATACTACTAAAAAAATTATTGGCTCCTAGTAAGCTTAGGGATTCAGTAGTATCTGTAGATAACACACGTAATTGGTTAAGTGTTAAGAAAGGAACCTTTAGGTGCATGAAATCAATATGCAACATGTGTAGTCATGTTGACAATTCCCCTACCTTTACCAATTGGGATGGAACTCAGAGGTTCAATATGAATTGGAGGTCTACCTGTGATTCTTAATATGATGCCGTGCCGCAATGTAGCAAAAGGATGTCCGCCCACCTTAAGATAATCCTTAGGATTATCTTAAGGTGGGCGGACATCCTTTTGCTACATTGCGGCACGGCATCATATTTAACACAACGGGTAACAGGACTTGTTGAGCGACTGTACCCTTCCTTATACATATGCCTCTGTGAGCATATTATACGCACAATTTGAACTTACCAACTGCCAACAAAGGCTTTTTAGCCTAACAGCATTATAAACGTATTGGTCTTATTGACCACAAATTACGGCCAGCAGGTTAAGCTGTTTAAAAGAACCACATTAAGCATACAGCCATTAGTGTCCCACAAGCAGGCTGAACTGTATTTTAAATTCAAATACTGCATTGGGCAATCTTTGTACTGCAGCCAACCAGAGCACTGACCAGGAGATCGAAATACTTAATCAATGTCTATTACTTACCTCATACTCTGATTGAGGGCATTTGATGTAAGCACATTTACTTAGTTCTAATTAAAAAGAGCTTTTTTATTTAAACGTTATCACACTATGTTCTTGTTTTCTTTTTCCTATTCCATCTCAATCGATATGAACACCTGAGACAACCCAGATTCTCATCACCAAGAGGAAAAAGAGAGTCCAGGATTTTCCATTGCCTTTCAACAAACGATACAAGAGAGTCCAAGATTTTCATTCAAAACAACATACTGCTGCCAGGAGCCACCTGGAAACAAAGATCCCAAAGGGTTTCAACAAAGGAAAGATTCCTACAGCAAAGAACAAAGCAAAATCGACTGGACAAGAGCCAAAGAAACATCTCTAACCCAGACAAGTCTACAACTTACCTCATATGATTGAGGTTACCTCTGGTAAGCACAAATCCACTCACCTCAGACAAAGAAGTGTCGAATATTCTAAAGCACATTACTGAACTCTTTAGAATACAATAACAATCCAAGGACATTATTATTATTATTATTATTTTTTATCCTGTTATTATAACCACATAGGTCTGAAAACTACATACCTACTTTACCAATAGTCAATTTTTATTCTAGTGCCTAGCTGTGCGCCCTTTTTGATTTTCTCTTTTCCATCCACATATATATATATATATATATATATATATAATTAATTATTTTTTTTTATAGCACAGTGTGTATATATATATATATATTTATATTTTATATATTTTTTATATATTATTTTATATGATATTTAAATGTGATTATCTTTATTTATTTAATTATGTCTGGACAAATTTGTGAATGTATTTTGATTCTTGACAATTAATTTATGTATATCAAATTTTACCAGTGGAGTGTTTACTTATGGTTATAGTGATTTTTTGAAGATTAATTTTGTTTCATAATTTGGTTTTGTTTGTTTATTAGGATGATTATGTATATATGTTTTTTATATCATGATTGCATAATATTGATCTCTGTATGTATTATGTTTCATATATTTCAATATTGTTTTTGGGTCGTTTATTTTATTTTATCATGTAATAGGGTGTTTTGTGTACTATATACCATCAGAGGGCGCTCTTGCTCTGTGTATAAATTGGTTATGCGATATCCCTCTGAATCACCACATTGGAACTTTTTACAAACTTTACCCTTGAAAAAGTCCGGCCGGGTCCGGACGAAACGCGTAGGGATCTCACGAAGGGTGACTTGTCTCTTCAGACAGTTTTGACAGCTGAGAGGTTGAGGCCTAAAGGGGGACGCTCCAGATCCTGTATCTCGCAGTGACGTCAGACGCCGACTTTCTGTTCGGCGGTCCACCGCTACATCTGGACATATTTCTGCCTGCTTGTTCAGGACTCAGACTGCCGCTGTTTCTGATTTTAACCGGGGAATACATCTGCTTACCTAAGTGTAAGTTACTATGTTTATTTTAAATATTTGTCTATAATAAAATACTCAAGCTTGTTTGCGCTTCTTGTACCTCTTTTGCTCTAGTTTCTACGTGACTCTGGTGATTACAGGAATCATCACCAAAAGAGAAGCTGCATCATTTTGGGATATAACCTTGGTCTATTCCAAACATTGGACATTATCTCTATTTCACACGGGACTATCTTTTTGGAATCTAGGTTTGCATTGTTTTTGTTAAAAATGTTTTATTTCGACTTCCGGTGGGCGGGCCAAGGGAGAAGCAGCAGGTGAAGGGAGCTCTGCATAAAACAGCATAGAAAACTAACTTTAAAACCAATTCTAGGCTGCCCTTTGCCTTGCTGTTACAACCCCTGTGGCCACTAATAATTCCTAGACAGAGTTTGCTGTCCGGAGTGGAGGTGAAGTGTGAGAGACTTCCTTCACACTTATTACAGGAGCTGTACATCGCTCCCCCACGGAGGGCCAATAACAAGAAACGCTGAAGTGGCGCACCGCATGCATACAGCACGGGAAGCTGTAAAAAGACCCGCTTACTAACACAGACGGCTGGTAGAATCCGGAGGGTGACCGGTCTCGTTAAAGAGACACTTGCTGGGAGGAAAGTGCCATCGAGCTCTCACGTGGATCACAGCCTGCTTCTGCCGCCACACCGCTGCAAGGACTGTTAACCGCATTGCTCCGGAGGTTCGTTGTCTGCCAGACTGAGAAGCAGACTTGCTGATCACTGACCCCGACATCGGCAGGCCCGTTTGGGCTAAATACACCGGAGTGGAGGACACAGAGGGAGACTCGGCTGGCGCGAAAACAGGCGCCATCTTGAAAGTGAGGCTTCCAACCCGCATGGCGATTGCAGGCTCCGGAGTACAGAGGGGGTAAAGTATCACACCCAAATACTGCTAGAGAAACTTTTACTAGCAATAACACCCTTGTTTATTGGGACGCATGAACATATTAATATCCCCCTAAGCTATCTGAGGGTTTGGAGACACGGGCCCTATTGTAACTCTTGTCACAACATTTAACACATCTCTTGCTACGAACACTGGGCATACTTCTGTGAAGGAGACAAGTATCTTTACCTAACGTGTCTGACAGGGCTGCCTGCACAACATACCTCTAAGGTCACTACTGAGGCCAGGAAATTTGGATCTTAGAAGGCCTTCTATAGACAGTGCTTAACTCCTGGGTTCATTACTTAGCCCAGCCAGTGGGCCCTTTTCATATCCTGTAGTGAAGTTATACAACCCCTGCCATTTTACTACATTGCCTATTGCAGGCATTGGGCCTGCCCTTGTGCGGGAAGAGGAATCCTTGTCTTGAAAAAGGGGGAAAAAAATAAAAAGAGAAAAGTAACAGTACTAAATACGCAACAGCCCTCAGGGGGCACTACTAGGGGCAGGAACCTTGGATTCTGCAGGACATTCCATAATCTGAGTTTGTGGGCAATTTACACTATAACTTTTGGGTACATCATTTAGACCTACCAATTTGCCCCTCTCATTGCATATCTTGCAGTAAAACTGTACAATCAGTCAACGCTGATCTCTCCAGCACATAGATAAGTGAACACTGGGCCTATACCCCCCTGAGGGGATGCATAAAGGTTGCTGCGCTGTTGAACTTGTGCTGCCTCCCATCTGCACTAGAGGGAAGAGGAACTGTTTTATTTATAATCATTGTTGTGCTAAATACATGCATTAACCCATGCTTTTCTCCCATGTTAGGAAACTGTTATCTTCCACTAGATAACCCACAGATACTGTGTTACATATTGGTTGAAAGGGGTTTAATGGTTGGCTGATAGAACACTATTGGCATTTATAATTATTCTTGTCATTCCCTGTGGTGTATGGAGTGACACGTAGTCAGTACCCCACACGCCACTCAGGTCAGCGGATTTGCCCTCTCCTATTTTTACATCAGGACTGTGCAATTAGATAGCACGGTCACCCTAAGTTAACCCTTAAGAGATCTTTTGTGTCCCCTTACCCTTTTGAAGGGGCATTAGCAAACCGCTGCGCTGACAGGCCTGTCTTGGTACCCTTCTTTCTTGGAAGGAGAGAAGCTGTACAATCCCCATTGCATTGCCTGTTTACTCCAACATATGGTTTTCTTCACTGACAAGACTTTACAGTCATTCTTGAAATTATTCGCACACACTGCTCCATTTACTGGTTAGCACGGGTTTAATAGTCTGCTGTTAGAATACCAACTACATATGTAAGCTGTCTTGTCATTTTCAGAGGTATATGGATAAATTCTTAACCAACTCCCCCATGGCAAGTCGTAGCAAAACGGGCTCTGGCAGAAACAAATCTGGAGCTGACCCCTCCGGCCTAGGGACTAGTACTGAAGCCTGCTCAGAGAATGGGTCACTTGACACACACCCTATTGTTAAGCAGATATCTTTACTGTTTATGCCCAAAATTGACAACCTGCAGAGGGGGGTTGATACCCTCACAGACGATGTTAAACAGTTCTCCACACGTGTAGCAGAGGCGGAGAATAGAATCTCTGACCTGGAGGATTCTAATGTGTCAAACTCCAACAAAATTGAATCCTTAGAAAGACAAGCCACGACCCTGCAGTTAAAAATAGACGACCTAGAAAATAGGTCCAGACGCAATAATGTGCGCCTCTTGGGTCTACCTGAATCAGTAAAGCAAGCAGATATCATCCACTTTGTTGAAAATACACTTCCCTCATTGTTAGGGATTCCCATACAGGATCTTAAAGGTGGAGTAGAACGAGCTCATAGAGTAGGCCCCGAGAGGGTTAACTTAGATGATTCGCCCCAGCCCCGGTCAATCATGATCAAATTTCTCCACTTCCAGACTAAGACAGCAGTGTTAAGAGCTTACAGAAAAATGGACAATGTGATGTATGAAAATGCACGCTTGCTCCTATTTCAGGATTTCTCGGTGGATCTTATGAAACGCCGAAGGGAATTCTCACCAATTTGTTCAAAACTTCATAGAGAGGGCAGGCAAGCCTTCTTACTTTACCCAGCCAGGCTTAAAATCATGACCCCAAGAGGCCCAAAATTTTTTGATACCCCGACCGCGGGCCAACACTTCCTAGAGGGCGGGGGGGCTTCTCCACGCAGTCCACGACAGAATCACCCAAGAGGGGAAGAGGGTTGAAAGCAATGGTTGATTGAGAGACACCCCCCTTAAATAGGGACCAACATTAGATTTTAAGTTAAAAATCTATCCTGATGGCTACAGAAACAATTGACAAAGGGTCTGCGTCTACACGCAGACACAGAGTTCTAGAGTTAAAGTTAAGTTTGAGTTTTGTGTGTTTATATGTTATTATAGGTTACCTCCACGCTCCAGGGCATTTGGAATGCATGAGTGGAAGATGTAGAGCGTTTGTGTGTGAGCATAGATGGGATATAGGTTCTCCAAAGCCACTTCTCTTTGAAGTACCCCAAACGCTAGGTTTCTCAAAGTATGCTGTGCGGATGAAAGATTTGATATGCTCACTTGGTTGCTGGAATGTAGTAAACTGTCAATTTGAAGCCTTACTGTTCTGTAACACTTTTACCCATATGCCTCAATTGCAGGTTGCAATATACTTAGACACAGCCAAGTCTGTGGAATCTATGTCATTCTATCCGAAAATTCTTCTTGTTTTTTGTATGTTTCTACAATTGTGTATCAACCAGCTTATGACATATGTTAAGGTAATAGATCCTCCTTGTCTCCCCACTGTAGAATCACCTTTAATTCAAGTTGCTAATAATGTTTTGCTTATGCTTCCACACTTGCACGTTACGCAGCTCCTGCAGTATGTTGGGGTAACACATCCTCTTTGTATCCCCACTTTAGAGCTACTTCTAATCCAAGCTGCTAATGGGGACCTGGCGGTGGTTCACTGTGGTAGAGGACTGAACCGGGAGTCTAACTACTGTGGTGAGAATTTTTTTTTTTTTTTTTCTCCCACCCCCTCTGCCCTCCTCCCTCCATACCCTTACTCTTGGAGCACTACATACACACCTTCACCTCAATTGTCAAAATACACTACAAGATCCAACTAGTAGATAAGATTTAATCTCTACTCCTGGAACATTGGGGGCATACATTCCCCAATAAAAAGAAAAACAATACTCACACAACTTAGGAAAAAGAAGGCAGAGATTGCATTCCTTCAAGAGACCCATCTCTTGGATTCAGAACACGAGAAGCTAAGGGCAGACTGGGTAGGGAGAGTTGAATAAGCCTCGTATAGTTCAGCCAGTAGAGGGGTTGCAATACTCCTAGGTAAAAGACTGGAATATGAGGTCAGGGAGGTACTTAAAGATCCGGAAGGCAGATACATAATAGTGCAAATATGTGTTGCAGAACAAATTTACACATTGTGCAACATCTACGCCCCGAACTTAAAAGATAGAGGATTCTGGAATGCCATTGTGGCGATCCTCTCTCCCTACATCGGTACACATATCATACTGGGAGGTGACTTTAACCTCACTCCTAACTCTCACTGTGATAGGTTAAGGGGGACACTTAGTGGGAAAACCAGAAAGACAATCAGACCCTCAGAAAAATTTGAAAAAGACATTTTTTCACAACTGGGAAGTTCCCTGGATGTGGTGGACATATGGAGGCAATTGAACCCGGATGGGAAAGATTATACCTGTGCATCGCGCTCGTCTCCCTCTATGTCCCGCATTGATCTGTTTCTAATATCCAACTCTCTCATTACGCGTATCATAGACACAAAAATTGGGGAAGTGGCGGTTTCCGATCATGCACCCATAGCACTCTTCATAGATAAGAACCAGTCAGTCAGCAACAGACGTACCCTTAGATTCCCAAAACACCTACTGTACTCCCAAGAATTTCAGAACTACCTAATTCACTGCTGGGATGACTACCGGGTGAATAATCCTCAGCATATAGATTCACCGGAATTATTCTGGGTGACAGCTAAGGCGGTCTTGTCGGGCAACATTGTTGCCTACCTGGCGCGTAGGAAAAAACAATATACAGAAAAAATTGGGAGGCTGAGGGAGCGCCTGGCGGAGACATATCGCACTTACTGTGCGACCCCCTCCCGTCTCAATTATCACAATTACACTGATACAAAAAAAGAATATGATGCCCTACTGGCCAACCAGGCCTCACAGGCTCTTCTGCGAAGCAGGGGTAAATACTATAGATTTGGGGATAAGTCGGGGAAGCTCATGGCTGCCTTAGTGAATATGAACACGTCCTCTAAACATGTTGCAGCCCTGAAAAGTAGGGGCAAACTTGTGAAAGATGCTGAATCAATAGCAGAGGCATTTGCATCCTACTACTCCTCTCTATATACCAGTGAGGGTTCCCCAGGCTCTGAGCTAAGAGACAAATTTTGGGACAACATCAACATCCCACAAATTTCAGAATCTCAACTTGAGAAGCTAAATGCCCACATAGGAGAGGAGGAGATTCAGAGGACGATAATGTCCATGTCACTGGGTAAAGCCTCGGGCCCGGACGGATTACCGATAGAATTCTATCGGCTCCTGAAGGAACAGGTTTCCACGACATTGGCAAACTTGTATGCCACTTACTTTGAGGGGGAGAGAGCTCCGGTATCAGAATTCTCAGCGGCATATATCACCCTAATACCCAAGCCAGGGAAAGACACCGTATTACCAGAATCCTACCGTCCGATCTCTTTACTGAACTCGGACTAGAAGATATTAACTAAATTATTGGCAGAAAGACTAAAATTTATATTGCCTGACATTATACACATGGACCAAACGGGATTCATGTATGCGAGATCGTCAGTGGTCAATGTTCGTAGGGTCCTGCAGGTCATCCAACACTTTTGGACTGCGAGGGGAGATGGTGAGGGGAGAAGTGACATGGAGGCCTTCCTGCTGTCGCTCGACGCAGAGAAGGCCTTTGACCGAGTGGAGTGGGACCACCTTTTCTACACCATGGCTAAGGCTCACTTCTCTGGCCCATTTTTGACTTTTATTAAAAATCTGTACAGAGCCCCCTTTGCTAATATACTAGTCAATAATATATTCTCAGAGAACATTTACTTACAAAGGGGAACCCGACAGGGCTGCCCCTTATCACCCCTCCTCTTTAATGTTGCCCTCGAACCATTGGCTATCAAGCTAAAACAGGTCTTCCCTGGCATAGATTTGGCAGGACACCCACAACATCTGGCATTATACGCGGATGATATGCTCCTGTTTGTCCAAAATCCGCGCACACATATACCGCGTATTCTGGAGACTCTCACTGATTTCGGCCTGTTATCCGGCTATAAAATTAATATGCATAAATCGGAGATCCTATGGCTTCTCAGGAAAGCTAGTACTGATGGGGATTTCCCGTTCTCAGTGGCTAAACATGATATCACCTATCTTGGCATTAAAATCTCCGCTAACCCCAATAAATTGTACGCCAATAATCTGGCACCTATGTGTGCAAAACTACAGGCGCAGATGAATAGCTGGAGATCGCTACCCCTGTCACTCTCAGGTAGGATCAACCTCCTCAAAATGGTGATACTCCCTCGCCTGCTCTATCCTCTCCTTATGCTCCCCCTGCTCCTAAGCAAATCGGATGTCAAAATGCTTAATTCGGCAGCGACTCGCTTCATTTGGAAGGGAGGTAAGCTACGAATCTCGAGGGACAAACTGAGCATGGGTTTTCTCAATGGGGGACTGGCTTTGCCAGACTTCAGATTGTATAATTGGGCGGCTTTAATACGACTGGTGTTGGACTGGCAGGTGGGAACACACCACTTTTGTCGGCCCTCCATGGAGCAGGCGGTTCTGGGAGACATCTCCTTAGCGTACCTACCTCATGTTTCGAACATGAAAGCTGTGAAGGCTCTGGGCCTTAATATGCTATTCAGCGAACCATTAAAGGCCTGGCACCAGGCTCATAAATTTCTGAAGAAATCCTGCCATGTTTCAAGCTACCTACCTATTGTCAAAAACCCAGACTTCCCGGCAGGCTCGGAAACTCAACCTTTCTTGGTCTGGGAACGGATGGGACTGAGATCACTTCAACAATTATTAGTCCCCCTCACAAAGGAGGTAAAAAATTTTGGTACCTTACAGAGAGAGTTTGGGATACCAAGAACACACTTCTTTGCCTTCCTACAAGTGCGCCATTATATCAATACACTGCTTCGGAACGCACCGGAATTTTGGGAGGGTTCTCCCTTCCGCATCACACAAACATTGTATAAAATGGGTAAGTTTTCCTTATCTGAAATATATCAGACTCTGCTACAACAACGAGCGCAGAGCACGAGGGACTCAATGCTTGTGGGGTGGGCTCGGGAGGGAATTGGTGACATTACGTGGGAGGACATGAGAGGAGGTCTCGAAAAAACTAAATCAGCCACATTGTCCGCCATGTTCAGGGAATCCCAGATACGCTTCCTTCATAAGGCCTATCTCACTCCGAGAATACTTGCCAAATGGGTGACCACACGCCCTAATAAATGCGTGAGATGTGCGATAGAGGCACCTACTCTCTTACACTATATGTGGGAATGTCCAGCAGTCAGACAATACTGGGGTAAAATACAATATTGGATTCACCAGTCCTTACAGATACACCTCATACTCCGCCCAGAAACTATTCTGTTTTTACATTGGGACCCACACCACAGACAACAAGATGCTGTACTGAGTCTAGTAATATTGTTAGCTAGAAAATGTATCTTAAAAAATTGGACGGTAAGGAAAAGCCCTTCTTTTGCGAGCTTTAGGAATCTACTCAGATCACAGATATTTACGGAACAAATGGACGTTAGGATGGATGTTCAGAATAGGCTGGGCCTATTTCTACGTAAATGGCGTAGACTCATACTTACCTTTGAACTAGAGATCCAAAGGCTAATCCTGACGCCATTTAAAGACTCAGTTCTCTTCACAGAGGCAGAGTTGAGGGGGGAGTGGACACATTTATTCTAAGTCACAATAAGCGCATATGTGGGATGATTCTTCCTTCTCCCTTCCCCCTCCTTTCTCCATCCCTCTTCCATTCCCATCGTCCCCCCCCCCCCCCCCTTTTTTTTTTTTTTTTTTTTCTCTCCCACCGCTAGGCCCCAGAAGCAGCAGCAACAACTTTGGAGTAGGTTTAGTTATGTTGTGTTTATAGTTAGGTTAGATATGATTTAGATTGAGTTTTAAATATGATAAAGGTATTGGAAAAAGAGTACGTCTGAGAAATGTAATCACATTGGCCTGAAAAATATTACTTGCTATAGATTTCAAAGTGCGGATGAGAAAGGAAAATATCATGTTCTCACCCAACTGATACTAATGTGAATCATTATGTGTATACTGTAAGGTTCAGCGTATAATGTGTAATGGATGTTGTAAACTGTATCACATGTGACTGCATCCGCACAAATTGTAAACGATAAGAATGTGTGTATTGCTTTCTTGGACAACAATAAAAAGATATTTCAAAAAAAAAAAAAAAAAAAATGTTTTATTTCTAACTTTATTGGCATATTATTGTAGTGTATTACTTCGTGTGCAATTCTTTATGTGTAAAAATATTTAGTTACAAATATTTTCTTTGTATATACAGGGATTGGAACAATATTTTCTTTGTATATACAAAGATTGGTTTATATACAGAGGGGAGCTCTTGTGTATTTTGAAGATCTGTTTTGATTAGCGCTGGTATTTCATTCTCTGTCCTAAATTTCCATGCATATATAGCAACTGAAGGAAATAATAGAGACTGAAGGTACCGACAGACAAAACCCAATAAAAAAGTCACTTCTCTGTTAGAGACAAAGACAGTGACACAACCTATCTGATAAAAAGATCCTCTAACCATGTCTTGAAAAAACAAAGTTGAATCATATGAGATTCCGTAGTCTCAGAAAATAAAAATAATCTGAATGAAAACAGAAAATGAAGATATGCATCTATTGTATCTAATGAAAACAAATAATGCTATCACTGAACAAAAAAAGGCAGAATAGACCATATAAATACCAATCTAAAAGATGGTACATAATAAAAAGATTTTCTATCTTTGGAACAATGAATAGTTTTGAATAAAAACCCCAAAACCCAGTTCCTAAAAATGGAACTGGAATAAATACCCCAGGAGATTCCAGATCTGAGCAGCGCTTGAGCCCCAACAGGTGATCAGCCACACTTCAACATTACCCAAAATATATAGGAAAATGTTAGCCTTACTGGAATAGCTGGAATATAATAGAGAGAAAAAGACTTCTCATAGACGGTTTAACTCTAAATTTTATTCTGTACCAAAATCTAAGAAATTTGGACCGAATAGAACCAAAAAACTTCCAATTAAAAACATGTTACTTGGATAAGAATTAGAATTTTTTCCTTAGTAAGAACAACCAAACTAAAATAAGCTTAAAGTTTTAGTCTTAGAACTCAATCTTGAAGCCCAGAGTAACAGTTAAGAATTGAATCCAAAATGAACCAAATAATTCATTATCTTGGAAAAAAAGAAATAAGGAATTTTTAGAAATCACAAAATTCTTCTAGCTAAAAACAGCTAAAGACATAGATTAAAACCTCATTTGTGAAAATATTCAATAAAATGAAGATACAAATGAAATTATTAGCATGTTAATCCAGTTAAAAGACCAGTCAACACACCAGACTTGCATAAACAAATGCAAGACAACAAGACAAATGCAAAAGCACCCAGTCTAACCTCAAATGAGCAGTAGACTTTGTCCCTTAACAATGCTAAATAAAAACATAATCTGATACTTGATTTTAAAGTAAACAGAAAGAAATGAAGCAATTTCAACATCATTCAAATAAAACACAGGTCCAAGAAAAATACCTGAAAAATAATTTTCCTTAAATAGGATACAACCATCTAAAGGAAAAATAAATACTATTTTGCTATAGAAACAATAGCATAATTAGCAGGAGTAGAGATAGCCCCATTAAATTGGAGAACCATCAAAATTGAAATGAACTGCCGGCAAAGAATATAATTTAAAACCTTTAAAGAAGGAATAAAAGAAAATTCCCAGCCTATTCCATTCCCTAGTATGAGGAACTGGAAAAAAACCTCTGAAAATACAGAAGAATAAAATGTTAGTTAGTCTTGAAAGAACTAATTACCTTAATATCCAAAATAATCAACACCTTTTCAACAAAGAACAAATGTACTTTAAAAATAAAAAAGTGGATTTGATAGTGTCAATATCTGATGAAGAAAATTCTGAAATGAGAAAAAACATCATCAGAGAAGGATAAATCATTATGTAGTTTGTCATTTGAAAACTCAATAATTAAAAAAGAAGTTTGAAAAAGACCTAAAAATTTTTTTTATTTTTTTTATTTTTTTTTAGAAGGCACGATGTCAGACAAAGCCTTTAAAATAGAATCAGAAAAATATTCTTATAAATCTTCTACGTAATTCTTGTACATAAGATGTAAAAAGAATAGCAAATATATAAAGCATAAATACTAACGGATTCTGCATGTAAAAGTTTATCATGATAACTTATTACAAACCATAGCTAAAGAAAAAACATTCATAACATTTTTAAAATAAATGAACTTAGCTTTGGTAGGACTGAACTTCAGTCAAAAGGAATCCCTTAGAACGATTTTGAAACAGGAACAGTGAAATCTTGCAATATGTAATAGAAAAAAACAATATTTAAAGCAAAATTATCAAATTCCTTAAATGACAGTTTCAGGAATGGGAAAAGAAATGCAAAATAATAAGCTTCTAAAAACCAGAAGCAATAAAAAAGTGAAATTTAAATAACCACATTTTTTGGCGCCAAAAATGACGCCCACATTATTGGCGCTAAATACAACGCCCATATTCTTTGGCGCCAAGTATGACGCCACATCCTCTGACACTGAAACCGACGCCCACATTTTTTGGCTGGAAAAAAATGTCTGAATATACATGCGTCAAAAAATGACGTTTACAGAATACAACTTCCGGGGTCAACTACGGCGCCGGAAATGACAACATTTTTGCACCAAAAAAGTCAGCGCCAAGAATGACGCAATAAAAAGCAACATTTTCTGCCCCCGCGAGCCTAACAGCACGCAGGGAAAATGGTCAATTGAGAATTTTCAAGGTAATGAAAAATAAATTAAATTAAAATGCATTATCCCAAATAATGAAACTGACAGTCTGAATTATAAAGGAATACTGATTATCCTGAATCATGGCAAATATAAGTTTAAAGACATATATTTAGAACTTTACATATAAAGTGCCCAACCATAGCTTAGAGTGTCACAAAAAATAAGATTTTACTTACCCCAGGACACTCATCTACATATAGTAGATAGCCAAACCAGTACTGAAACGAGAATCAGTAGAGGTAATGGTATATAAGAGTTTATCGTCGATCTGAAAAGGGAGGTAAGAGATGAATCTCTACGACCGATAACAGAGAACCTATGAAATAGATCCCATAGAAGGAGACCATTGAATTTAAATAGGCAATACTCTCTCCACATCCCTCTGACATTCACTGCACTCTGAGAGAAAAAATCGGGTTCCAGCCTGCTGTGAAGCGCATATCAACGTAGAATCTAGCACAAACTTACTTCACCACCTCCATGGGAGGCAAAGTTTGTAAAACTGAATTGTGGGTGTGGTGAGGGGTGTATTTATAGGCATTTTGAGGTTTGGGAAACTTTGCCCCTCCTGGTAGGAATGTATATCCCATACGTCACTAGCTCATGGACTCTTGCTAATTACATGAAAGAAACTAACATTTTATTACCTTATCTCTTTTACACCCCACTGGGAGTGTAATTTCTTCCACTGGCTGTGTTTACAGCCAACTTATATATAGCTTGCACCTCACCTAAGGCCAGAAACTTTCAGAATAGGTGGGGATACCACAGGCTACACCAACTATTTCAAATGTGAATATAAGGGTAAAATAAATACTTGTAAACAATTTAATACACTCCAGCAGGTAAAATGGATAGTTGGGAATAAATTAAAGGGGGGGAAATATTTGAGAAAACTGTCCCTTTAAGCTGATAAGCATTTAGCAGGCTATTTATTAGTTTTATACAGTATCGTAGACCTTTTTTGATTTCCTGCTTTCAATGCTGATAATCATATTTTTCTCAATATTTGAATTTAAGATATCTAAAACTGTTTATATTACATAGTAATATAGTAGATAAGGTTGAAAGAAGACAGAAGTCTAACAAGTTCAACTTTTAAAGACCCTACTTGATTTACAATAAAGAAGCTCCAATTGAGCTTAAATTCATTCCATTAAAAAGGTGAAACATTTAGTACAAGCAATCACATCCCTGAGTTCTAAATGTATCTAAGGTATTGACATTCACTGCCTCCTAAGGCAATGAGTCCCACAATTTTATTGCTCTTGCAGTGAACAAAACATATTGCTGAAGATTAAATCTCCTTTCCTCCAGCATTAAATTGTGACCTCTTGTAACAAACATTTTCCTTGGAATAAACAGAGCTTTTGCCATTTCTGTATATGGGTCTTTAATATATTTATATCATATCACCTTTTAAGCGCCTTTTTTCTAGAGAAAACATACCCAGCTTGGCTAACCTCTCCTCATAGTTTACATTCTCCATTCACCTTATTAGCTTTGTGTCGTTCTCTGAACATTTTCTAACTCTGCAATGGCTTTTTTTGAGATTGGTCCTAAGAACTGCACTCCATACTCAAGGTGAGGTCATACAAAGTATATATAAAGTGACAGAATTATGCTTCCCTCCCTTGCATCAATGCGTCTTTTAATACATGCTATCTTATTAACTTTAGAAGACCCTGCTCTGCATTGTGTACCCATTTTAGCTTGTTACCTATAAGTATGCTCAAATCCCTTTCTGTCATACTCCTTGTGGGAACTACAAACAAAGCCACGGTTCAGCCAAACACTCAACGTTTTTAAGATTAGGGGGTACCACACATGTCATACTCAGTTTGCAAATCATAAAGTGCCCATGTGGGTGGAGTTATATAGGAGAAACAACAAGAAACATTAGAGACCGTATAATCGAACATAAGAGTTCTATTAGAACAGGAAATATTAAAGCACCGGTAGCCCATCATTTTCTTCAAATGGGACATTTGATCAATGAATTAAGGTTTCAAATTATAGAGTATGTACATATGCCCCATAGAGGTGGGAATAGGGAGCTGTTATTAAAGCAACGTGAACCTTTTGGATTTTCAAATTAGGAACTATGGAACCAATAGGGCTCAATAGAAAAAGCAGTGATTGTGTTTAATTATAAAATGAGGTATTCTCTGTGTTGAGATTGTATATAGCATATCATGAAGTTGTTTAATATCTACGAGACATCTCTAAGTTAAGTATATAGTGAATAAATTGAAATTGAGGTTGAAATATGTAAATATGCCATTGGAATTATAAGTAAGGATCCTGTAAAGCCTTGCGTATAGGTGATTGGTGTATAGCTTTTAAAATATGTATAGATTTAAGATTGTGTATAGATACAATGTGTACCTAGTAAGATGAACCTTTAATGAGGATTAGGAAAGAGTTAAAAACTTTTGCACTTTGGAGCGCCACCTAGTGGTACATGTGTATAAATTGTGGAAAATCAGTGTAATTATTTAGCATGAATAAGGGAGGTTCACCCAAAACGTTGCTGCTGTTTTTGACTGTGCTTTTGCAATAAATTATTATTTGCTGCCACCATTGTTGAATTCTTTGATACTCCTCGTGGGATCAGGTTTATTTGATGGAAGTTGTTGTGCAGAGGTGTCAGGTTCTGGAGCTAGAGATGTGTGAGATCTGCATGAGTCTTTCCTTCTAGGCATAATAAAACCAGTACAAGGTACTGTTATTGAACAGATTAATTAGCAGTGCAGATAAATGCAGACTGGAGGTAAGGCAAAGGCCCCTTTTTAACAAAGGTCTTGCGGACCTGATCCGACAGTGTGGGTCAGGTCCGCAAGACCTCGCTGAATGCGGAGAGCAATACGCTCTCCATATTCAGCATTGCACCAGCAGCTCACAAGAGCTGCTGGTGCAACGCCGCCCCCTGCAGACTCGCGGCCAATCGTCCGCCAGCAGGGAGGTGTCAATCAACCCGATCGTACTCGATCGGGTTGAATTGTGGCGATTCCTGTCTGCCTGCTCAGAGCAGGCGGACAGGGTTATGGGGCAGCGGTCTTTGTGACCGCTGCTTCATAACTGATGTTTCTGGCGAGTCTGAAGACTCACCAGAAACACGGGCCGTCAAGCTCCTTTCAGAGCTTGATAGATAGGCCCCAAAGTCTCTATGCAGACAAGTATTTAAGGTTGGTAACACAGATCAGACAGTCTCAAAGCAGAAATGTAGTACACAAAAGCAATCAGAATACTTGAGTGTGCTGAAAACAGGTAATTCTGTTATAGCAGGCAGAGTACATAGATATGCTGTAGAAAGGTAAATCTGCAATAGCAGGTTGGATATGTATGTATGTTGTAGACAAGTAACTCTGTAATGGCAGGCAGGATTCATAGATAACCTGTAGACAGGTAACTCCACAATAGCAGGCAGGGAATGCAGATATGCTGTAGACAGGTAACTCTGCAATAGCAGGCAGTTAATGTAGATTTGAGGTAGACAAGTAACTCTGCAATGGCAGGCAGGAAATGCAGATATGATGTAAACATATAACTCTGCAATAGCAGGCAGTGAATGTAGATTTGAAGTAGACAAGTAACTCTGCAATAGCAGGCAGGGAATGTAGATATGCTGTAGACAGGTAAATCTGCAGTAGCCGGCAAGGAATGTGGATTTGCTGTAAACAAGTAACTCTGCAATAGCAGGCAGGGAATGTAGATAGGCTGTAGACAGGCAAATCTGCAGTAGCAGGCAGGAATGTAGATAGGCTGTAGACAGGTAACTATGCAGTAGCAGGCAGGAATGTATATATGCAGTAAACAGGTAACACTGCAATAACAGGTAAGAAGCCAGAAAAAATACCTAGGACAGTCCTTAGGGATTATGAGGGAACCAGCCAGGGTCAGATGCCAGAAAATAAGTCCAAAAACAAACACAGTGCCAAGGGAATAATCCAGAAGCGAAGTCTCAAATGAAGAAGTAGTCAGGCACCAGAAAATCCAACAGATATGCAGTAAACAGGAATCTGGAACAGAGGCTCAGACAGAGTATAACTCTTAATGCCAATGCCCAGAACTCACCGCAAATTTGCCTAACATAGCATACTGCTGATTACACGATTAGCATGCATTGATTTTAAGTAATTCAAATGCATGTTTGTATAGGTGACCTGTGTAGGAACCATTGAATTTAGAATGGTAATGTTCTGGGGCATGTATTTTTATAATAAGGCAATGATTAGATTAGACTTATAAATTATTTTATTAAAAACTGTCACTCCTATCGATAATGATCACCTATGCATTTATTGCTTTCTGGTTTGGGAAATGATATTCAATTTAACTTCAAACTTCGCACAGTTACCGCTTTGCTTTAATTTATCTGCTAAGGGCTCAGGCAGTAAATTCAATTGTATGTACACTAAATTCCTGATGTTAGACCAGGTTCCTGTAACTAAACATAAACCCTGTATCTGAAATCATTGTACTAGTAAAGCAAAATCAATTTAGTTCAGTCAGATGACTCTAACTTGCTAAATAACCAACACATCTAATTTCCCAGATTGTTGTAGGTGAAATATGTCACTGTATACTCCAATATATGCCCCTATATACTCCCCTCCACTCACAAAATGTTTGTGTTTGTGAGTTTGATGTAAAAGAGGTTGTGCATGACAGTGGCATTATGGGCAATTGTGTGCTTAACCCCTTAACAACCGAGGACATTCCAGCCATGTCCTACATGGGGTTTCAGTTATTGACCAAGGACGTGCCTGGCACGTCCTCTGGGTTTTCAAGCGGTGTAAGCGATCGTGATCGCTTCCAGGTTATTTTAAGGTATTGCAGTGATGCTTCGATAATGAGGCATCACTGCAATACCTTTTTTACCCACCGATGCAGAGAGGGCCCTCTTTGCATCGGCCAGCGATGGTGCCGATTGTTGGTGGGTGGGAGCCATTGCAGGGAGGCGGGTGGGCAGCCCATCGCTGGGGGAAATACATCAGAGTGTGAAAGAAAGTCTGCCAGTACTTTAGATGGTGCGGACGATTGTGGGGTGGGGGAGGGAAGAGAGCTGTTTGGGAGGGATCAGGGGTGGGATGTGTCAGGTGGGAGGCTGATCTCTACACTAAAGCTAAAGTTAACCCTACAAGCTCCCTACAAGCTACCTAATTAACCTCTTAACTGCTGGGCATAATAGAAGTGTGGTGCACAGTGGCATTTAGCAGCCTTCTAATTACTAAAAAGCAATGCCAAAGCCATATACAGTATGTCTGCTATTTCTGAACAAAGGGGATCCCAGAAAAGCATTTACAACCATTCATACCATGATTGCACTAACTGTTTGTAAATCATTTCAGTGAGAAACCTAAAATTGCGGGTGGGCGGCCCATCGCTGGGGGAAATACATCAGAGGGT
The DNA here is from genome assembly GCF_027579735.1 of Bombina bombina. NCBI lineage: Eukaryota > Metazoa > Chordata > Amphibia > Anura > Bombinatoridae > Bombina > Bombina bombina. The sequence goes on from NC_069506.1 coordinate 131,084,182, forward strand.
GGCGGGATCATGCACAGGGGCACCGGGAGCACGCATGGACGCAGGCGCGTGCACGTGGGTGGGGGCGGGAGCGCGCACGGGGCGGGAGTGGGTGGGACCGCTACACTATGGAACATAAAAAGTGTAATTAATGGAGGGAAGGGGGGTCGATAAATATTATCCAAGGGATCTCGGAGAGGGTGGGGGTAGGTTATGGTGGGGGCAGCTACACTACAGAAAAATTTCGATTTTTTAAAAAAAAACTAACTAATTACATGGCAAACTGGGTACTGGCAGACAGCTGCCACTACCCAAGACGGGTGCAAATTGGTAGCAGGGGAGGGTTAGAGAGCTGTTTGGGGGGGATCAGGGAGGTTGGGCGCTAAGGGGGGACCCATCACTGCTGAATATATATTTAATAAAGAAAAGAAAAAAAAAACCTTTTATTTTAGTACTGGCAGACTTTCTGCCAGTATTTAAGATGGTGCGGACGATTGTGGGGTGGGGGAGGGAAGAGAGCTGTTTGGGAGGGATCAGGGGTGGGATGTGTCAGGTGGGAGGCTGATCTCTACACTAAAGCTAAAATTAACCCTACAAGCTCCCTACAAGCTACCTAATTAACCTCTTCACTGCTGGGCATAATAGAAGTGTGGTGCACAGTGGCATTTAGCAGCCTTCTAATTACTAAAAAGCAATGCCAAAGCCATATACAGTATGTCTGCTATTTTTGAACAAAGGGGATCCCAGAAAAGCATTTACAACCATTCATATCATGATTGCACTAACTGTTTGTAAATCATTTCAGTGAGAAACCTAAAATTGTGAAAAAGTTAACAATTTGTTTTATTTGATCGCATTTGGCGGTGAAATGGTGGCATGAAATATACCAAAATGGGCCTAGATCAACACTTTGGGTTGTCTACTACACTACACTAAAGCTAAAATTAACCCTACGAGCTCCCTACAAGCTCCCTAATTAACCCCTTCACTGCTGGGCATAATACACGTGTGGTGCACAGCGGCATTTAGCGGCCTTCTAATTACCAAAAAGCAACGCCAAAGCCATATAAGTCTGCTATAATGGCATGTCTGGCACACAGTGTTGGGGCAAGGGTCCATCTGACCACTGATACCTGGTCTGCAAAGCATGGGTCAGGGTAGGTATATCACCTACACTGCGCACTGTGAAGCGGGCGTAACCCTTACACTACCTGATCGATACAACATCATACCTGATGTTTTAAAGCATGTTATTCCAAACAATTTAGGAATGTTAGGTGATTTATGCCCTTTATGGATTAAAAACAGACTCTGCATCAACTATGTAATTTTCCATGGGAGTTTTGCCATGGATCCCCCTCCGGTATGCCACAGTCCAGGTGTTAGTGCCCTTGAAACAACTTTTCCATCACTATTGTGGCCAGAAGGAGTCCCTGTGGGTTTTAAAATTCGCCTGCCTATTGAAGTCTACGGCGGTTCGACTGGTTCGCCGGTTCGCGAACCCAAATTTTTAGGTTCGCGACATCACTAGCTGGCACCATTCTAATGTGATGAGAAAGAAAATTTTGCTGTTTTGGCCGCTGGTAGCCCGACCTCCATTTGGTAAAATTATTAGTGCCAGCCTAAAGTTTATGCCCATTTCTGAATATGATTTTCTTAGTAGTGATGTCTTGAATTGTTCGCCTGCGAATAGTTCCCGGCGAACATAGCTTGTTCGCGTTCGCAACGGCGGGCGAACATATGCAATGTTCGATCCGCCCCCCATTCGTCATCATTGAGTAAACTTTGACCCTGTATCTCACATTCTGCAGACACATTCCAGCCAATCAGCAGCAGACACTCCCTCCCAGACCCTCCCAGCTCCTGGACAGCAACCATTTTAGATTCATTCGGAAGCTGCTTTTTTAGTGAGAGGAGGGACAGTGTAGCTGCTGCTGATTTAATAGGGAAATTGATAGCTAGGCTAGTGTATTCAGTGTCCACTACAGTCCTGAAGGACTCATCTGATCTCTGCTGTAAGGACAGCACCCCAAAAAGCCCTTTTTAGGGCTAGAACATCAGTCTGTTTTGTTTTTTTTCCTGTGTAATCTAATTGCAGTTGCCTGCCTGCCAGGCCCACTTGCCCAGTGCCACCACTCATATCTGGTGTAACAGTAGGGTAAATTTTAAAAAAAAAACTTTTTTGACTGTGAAACATCAGTCTGCTTGTGTAATCTAATTGCAGTTGCCTGCCTGCCTGCCAGCGTGTGTGCCAGGCCCACTTGCCCAGTGCCACCACTCATATCTGTTTTAACAGTAGTGTAAATTTAAAAAAAACTTTTTTGACTGTGAAAGATCAGTCTGCTAATGTAATCTAATTGCAGTTGCCTGCCTGCCAGTGTGTGTGCCAGGCCCACTTGCCCAGTGCCACCACTCATATCTGGTGTAACAGTAGTGTAAATTTTAAAAAAAAAACTTTTTTGACTGTGAAACATCAGTCTGCTTGTGTAATCTAATTGCAGTTGCATGCCTGCCAGCGTGTATGCCAGGCCCACTTGCCCAGTGCCACCACTCATATCTGTTTTAACAGTAGTGTAAATTTATAAAAAACTTTTTTGACTGTGAAAGATCAGTCTGCTAATGTAATCTAATTGTAGTTGCCTGCCTGCCTGCCAGCGTGTGTGCCAGGCCCACTTGCCCAGTGCCACCACTCATATCTGGTGTAACAGTAGTGTAAATTTAAAAAAAAAAACTTTTTTGACTGTGAAACATCAGTCTGCTAGTGTAATCTAATTGCAGTTGCCTGCCTGCCAGCGTGTGTGCCAGGCTCACAGCGTATACTGTGCCCACTTGCCCAGTGCCACCACTCATATCTGGTGTAACATTAGTGTAAATTTTAAAAAAAAACTTTTTTGACTGTGAAACAACAGTCTGCTTGTGTAATCTAATTGCAGTTGCCAGCGTGTGTGCCAGGCCCACTTGCCCAGTGCCACCACTCATATCTGTTGTAACAGTAGTAAAAATTTAAAAAAAACCTTTTTTGACTGTGAAACATCAGTCTGCTAGTGTAATCTAATTGCAGTTGCCTGCCTGCCAGCGTGTGTGCCAGGCTCACAGCGTATACTCTGCCCACTTGCCCAGTGCCACCACTCATATCTGGTGTAACAGTAGTGTAAATTTAAAAAAAAAAAACTTTTTTGACTGTGAAACATCAGTCTGCTTGTGTAATCTAATTGCAGTTGCCTGCCTGCCAGAGTGTGTGCCAGGCCCACTTGCCCAGTGCCACCACTCATATCTGGTGTAACAGTAGTGTAAATTTAAAACATTTTGCTTTGTTCTCTTGGTATTCTTAGTTGAAAGCTTAACCTAGGAGGTTCATATGCTAATTTCTTAAACCTTGAAGCCCACCTCTTTCAGATTGCATTTTAACAGTTTTTCACCACTAGAGGGTGTTACTTCACGTATTTCATATAGATAACACTGTGCTCGTGCACGAGAAGTTATCTGGGAGCAGGCACTGATTGGCTAGACTGCAAGTCTGTCAAAAGAACTGAAAAAAGGGCAGTTTGCAGAGGCTTAGATACAAGATAATCACAGAGGTTAAAAGTATATTATTATAAATGTGTTAGTTATGCAAAACTGGGAAATGGGTAATAAAGGGATTATCTATCTTTTAAAACAATAAAAATTCTGGTGTAGAGTGTCCCTTTAAACGGGGAGTTTGGTCTGTCACTGTGAAGCGGGCGTAACCCTTACACTACCTGACCGATACAACATCATACCTGATGTTTTAAAGCATGTTATTCCAAACAATTTAGCAATGTTAGGTGATTTATGCCCTTTATGGCTTAAAACCAGACTCTGCATCAACTATGTAATTTTCCATGGGAGTTTTGCCATGGATCCCCCTCTGGCATGCCACAGTCCAGGTGTTAGTCCCCTTGAAACAACTTTTCCATCACTATTGTGGCCAGAAAGAGTCCCTGTGGGTTTTAAAATTTCCTGCCTATTGAAGTCTATGGCGGTTCGCCCTTTCGCGAACAGTTGCGGAAGTTTGTGTCCGCCGTTCGCGAACGCAAATTTTTAGGTTCGCGATATCACTATTTCTTAGTTATTCAAATTATTAGGATATTTTGTAAGAGACAGCAAGAGAGTCTTATTTCACAGCTTTCATCTTCATCCCAAGTGTATCTTTTTCCGGTGTTTGCCCCTTCTTCTGTTACTTTTTTACAAGAAGAGCCTATGTAGATTTGAGCCATTAAGGGATCAATTTCTTCTTTGTTCTAATGTGGAAAAGCTGGTGTTTTTCGATTCTTCAGCAGTGTTTCTTAACCATTTTTTTCTAATTCTGTGACATCATATTTATCTCTATCCATTTCTTTACAGTGGTCTGCCAAGATAATTAAGATTGATGCAATAATTGATACTGGGACAAATAGATGATTTTTGGATTCAGCATTAGGAATTAGCATTGGAATTCCACTGCATCAATAAATGTTTCCTATTCAGTAATTTGTTGCTGATTGTAGCCCAATGACATTTGGGTCTGTTTAGTTACTGTGATTATAGGTCCAGGACATGCAGAGAAAAAAATGTTACATGTTTTACTTCCATTTTGTTTGCTTTGATTTGGGGCCTACCTTAGCTGAGACTGCCTCAATGTCCTTTCCTCTGTCAATCTTCTGCTTTGCTAAGTGTCCATCAATGTATTTTGGAGGCTATTCCTGAGCAATATAGGGAATTTTGTGATGTTTTTGAAAGAAACGGGCAGATCAGCTCCCTCCTAGATCTCTTTATGACGTGCATTTATTCAACTTTCTACCTCTCAGATGAGGCTGGAATATTCTTCCTAGAGAAGAAAGATGTAGGCCTAAGACTACACAATCCTGATCAACATCACTGTCCAGAATATATATTGTGGTTATTAATTAGTTTAATGGATTTTTAATTTATACTAAATATAATTCTAATTTAGTATTAAATCTAATTATATGGTAAAACCATTAAACCAATACAAGTAAGTTGTGAAATAAACACTATAAAAGGGTCTCCATTGTTTCCAAAGAATTTATTAGAAATCAATATATGTTAATAATAAGAGAAATATATTTACAGATATATATATACACTACACATATATTTTACATCAAAACACTACAAATAATTATTACAGGGCAACTAAAACAACCCTGATTTGTGCAACACTTCTAAAATAATCACATCATTTTATCCCAGAAAAATTTAGCCAGATTCTCTAATGTGTCCAACATCATCCATCGTTTCAGCAGGAGCAGGATAAGAGAGTAAGAAAGAAAGTGTTTCCCAATTTTATTCTCAATTCAAAGGGGTTTGGCCTATTACATGCCAGTCAAGGTTAATGGGAGTGTCTTTAATTAAACACCTAGCTCAGACAAGGTGTATCTGGGGGGAAGGGGATTTAAAACAGCTATGTGAATATGCCAGGGATAATATCTGTGAGCTATGTCACTACATATATCCTCTATCACTTATTCCTGAAAGCTGGATAGAATTAAAGGTGCCCAAATTTAACAAATATTTATTTGAGAGGGGCTTATTATTTTGTCTGTATCAAAGATGGGATGAAGGGAAGACAGCTTTTAGGACACATATTTCTCTGTGGTAAGAAGTGTTTTACATCTAAGCTTATGGGTGTGATGGTGAACATAAATCCTCTTGCTTGCTCCATTATTAAATAGAGAATAGTGCTGATTTTGATTATCTCAAACAACTTTACTGTAAAAAAGAAAAACAAGGAAGCAGGGAGAGGTTCAAGGAGAATTAGGCAGGGGGTAGGAATGAAAGTTTGTAGTCACCAATATAATGACAATGGAAATACATCTCTTAGACCGTGACAATATTTTTTCTTCATTGCAAATGTCCTGGTTTTCAAAGCAAAACCAGGACTGTCCTGACTTTGCCCACAGTTTGTGCAGATTTTGCCCTAACCTCACTACAACACTCTCAATCCTATACATCTTTGAATCTGCCCCTCTGATTTTAACAAAACCCACAAAACAATCATGACCCCTGCTACAAGTCTCCTACACTTAAGAGGTCCAACAAGTACTCCCGGAAATGCTGAGAGGTATGGAGGGATGCTAGCTGATTAATCTTTTACCTCTTAGGATTGGTAACAGTAATATGTAGGTAAACTATAACAATTAGGCCTATTAGCCCACAGGGTAGGATAACACCCAAATCCAGTTCTATTTTTTTTTTGTTATTGTTAATGAGGAAATACAAATTACAATAGACACACTTTCACAAGAGTATACATACAATGTACATGAAAACATTGTACATGCTATATATTTTCATGCTTGGTGTTAAGTAGTCCTCCTTTTGATCCCTCTGATGAATGATATAGACCTCTCATGGGTCCTTGAAGAATTGTATTAATGAAGTATAGGGAATGGGGATTAACACAGATTAAGTAGCAGTTATGATTGTCTTATATGTGTGCGCCTGTATGCAAACACTGGCTTAATATCTACCAAATGACAATGGTTGTAGTAGTATTTGTATTTCTCTGTTTATGTTTATATAAAAAATATATAGAAAAAAACGTTTTTTTTGTGTTTAAAAAAAAATTTTTTGGGATAATATCTTAAGTTCTAATTCGAAAATAAAAATAAAAATAAAAAATAAAAAATATACAAAGAATGTTGGTTAAAAATAATATTCTTTTATTAGAATCAATATGAACAGTCAGTCGAAATTGCTTAATCTTAATCTTAAAGTGGATATGTGAGAGAGTTGGTACCAACCAATTGTATTGAGGTGTGACTAAAATTCGTATATGATATATGTGTGTAAAAAACAATATATAAAATTAGCAAGTCCAGTTTATACCCTGGTAGGTATTTAAAAAATACTTTCTGTAAAAGATTTTCTGTAAAAGATTTGGCTTTTCGCTCATAAAATGCACCAGAGGTAGAAAATAGGGTATAATTGTTAAAAATACAGTTGTTAGAGATCGTTTATTGAAGACAACTATTGACACCTGGTTCAACAGTAGGTGTTTATTTTCAGCCTTTTTAAAATAAGCCTTTTTGTGATATGACCAAAAGATTTAGGCTAGGTGTTGAGCCGTTTTCTGTATGTCACAGTAATTATATCACAATAGTTATTATACACTTAGCTGTCTTTTGCGGTATTGTTAGTCAAAAGACTTTGAATAAGGTACCTTATTTGCAGTTCCAAGTCATAGAGGAGAGTTCTTGCGTGTCCAAATGAAGTATAGATGAGAAACTTTCTTTGTCCGTTCAAAGTTTCTAGGAGCGCTTGTTTGCAGCGTGTCTGTCTCCTGTGAAGTTGCCTCTGCCACTTCCGTGTCCGGTCTTGACACGCCCACCAAATGCGAGATTGACAGATAGGTAAAGAGCAGGGTTTCTCCAGTGTGGTGTAAGCAGTCTGTATCCAAGGTGATCAGTAAGCAGTCTGTATCCTTATAAATAAGGATAATTAACACAGATTAAACATACACAGTTCTAGCTAACTAGAGACCAAAGCCTGTCCTGATGACTACGATCACTAGGGGACATGCGAGGTAAACCAAACTTAGAATATAAGTACTAATTAGTAAAAACAAGAGTTTGAGAAACTATTCTCTTCAAACTTTAAAACTCAATTAATATAAACAATGATGCTTATATACATGTGAAAAATGTAAATAAAGACCTTCTTGCTGTGAGTATGGCAGGCTTTAAAAGGTAAACTACCATCTAAAAGAACCAGCCAACCTAATTCTTATCTCCCCCGCTTCCTCAGCCACAGGCCGCCAGAGAGACATCTGTGTGGTGTTATATACATTATGCATCAGTGTCCTCCGTCACACCATCTATATTTGACCAAATGATTTAGGGGCCCCCCACAAACCCTTTTACGCAGTACTTATTTTCAATGATGATGGCAGAAGGTCAAGTTGAACACCCTGTGTGCAGTTGACATATATACATAAAACTCAGCAGTAAAGCAATGTGAGTCCTGCAGTATTTTGGTTAAACAATATGGGAACGTGCGCTATAAAGATATAGTTTAAGAAGATATCCTGTAGTAAGGCAAACAGCTTGCAAACAAACATATTACATAAAAAAAGATACTTAGTGCATAATTAAATAAATTGGCTAAGATTTATGTACTCTATTATGTAGAATATAATATATTATGAGAGATAAATAAATGTTTCTCCCTCTGTATTAATGTTATAAGAACATTAACATCGTTATCTTAGATACATGCTGCTAACCACCAGGTATGTGTGGTAAAAGGAGAGTTTTATAGGCAGTGTATAAGGTCCCTTGGAAAGAGGTATTACGGTGTTTCAGAGTCTATCCCATATTTGTATCAATGCCTTCTGGTAGTGCTACACAGAGGCCAGAGGATCCTGCATGCACATGCCCCATGTGGACTGCCTCATATTGGTGAGTGAACACACTGCTCTCATTGTTTGGTGTAGTGATATTGAGAGAAAGAGAGAGATGCAGTTGCTTATCTGCCAAAGCATTCCGGGAGCCCCCTACATACTCCTGATCAGCCCAGCATGCCGGTGTGTATCCTCTCATCTGTGATGAGCCTCCTTGGCTGCTAGACAGTCTTTTCATGTGTGTTGTCACCTTTTGTATAATTCTGTACAGCAATGGTATAGTTAGTCGTTGTCTCCGATTCTTCATTAAGTGGTTTGCGTGTTGTCGGAAAGCAGATTCTGGATGCCGGGAAATACCCTGTTGGTTATCTTTATCAGAGAGGCTTGTTTCCGGTGGTCCCATAGCGATTGTGGATGTTGGGCTTATGTCTGTTAATCGTCTCAGTAGGTAATCCAATGGTGCACTGGCTATTAGTTGCTTGCATAATTTTTCGAATCTGGCCATGTGGTTGCTTAGATTATCCTGTGGGATTGTCTTCCATGCGCCATCCATTTTAGTTGCTTGATAATGACAATTTTTGGCATTTTTTCTTTTCTATAGTATACATTTCTATTATGTTCTTATGTCCCTTCTTGAGATTTTATCAATGCTCGTGGCTTTGGCCAGAACCTCGGAGTACCAAGGGGGGAAACGTCACCTGTTGTCAGCCGCTTCTTCAGGTCTTTACTGTCTAATCCTGGGCTCCGGTTTCAATAATACAGCATAGATGTCAGGGTTTCCTCTCATATTACCTGTCAGTAATCACTATCCCTTTAATTCTCTGCTCACCTTATCCTCTCCACCCTATTTAAGGTTGCCTCCCACTTCACAAAGTGCTTAGTATTGAAGTTATACCTCTCATACACTACAAGCCAACTTCTGCTCTGTACTGAGTTTCCTAACAGACATTTCCTACGATTCAGCATTCGGTAAAACTATATTATGTTATTTATCCACAGCGCCTTTTAACACTTTGTCATTTTCTTTTGCTCCGGATTACACTGCTTCGGCAGTCAGCTGGGATACAATTACGCTCATGCAAGCCACGAGGCTGTGACGTCACACGCCAACTTCAGCACAGTCGGACTACACAGCGCTCTATAACGATACATTGTATCACTCAGCTCTCTCAAACGAATAGTTTCTCCGGTAAGCCTAATCTTCATAATTAATTCTGCTGTGGTATGCTGCAACAATATTTCAGTCCTATTCAGTTCCTAAGCTAATTGGACAATATTCAACATTGATATATTCCTATAATACTCTATTTTTATTTTTTCCAATCACACCTCATTTAATTAATTGTTGCACTAACTATTTAATATTCTTTATTGTTGTTGTGCATCATATTCTATTTTTGTTTTTTCCTATTTTTTCTTTATTCTGACCTCTGGGGTGTAAAACCGATTTCCCTGCTGCATTCCCTCAGTGCATTCCTCTGCACATGAGGCAGCTATAGGGTAATACTATTTACACCACCATTATAGAAATCACAGCTTGGTGTTACAATTGAAGATACATCCTATCATTGTATTTTTCAGTAACTTTCTGCTACACTAATATACATCTATTTTGTCTCGGCAATTGAGGTCTAACCATTGATACTTAAAAAATTATTTCCTTTTCTTCAGATTTGCATACGGGTGTGACAGAATACTAAGCCCTAAAGTAATATGGACCCAGCTGAGACCAACCCACACATAATTGCCCTTCAACAAAGGGTTGATTTATTAACTGATGGTCTCAATTCCCTTAAAACAGAGAATGAGACTATAAAAGCTTATATTAGGGATGTGGTTGACAAAAGAATTTCTGGCTCTGAGCCCCAAGTTAGTCCCCCAGAAAAATTCCATGGGGATAGATCCCAGTATAGAGAATTCAAAAACGCATGCTTGCTTATGTTTGCATTAAAACCTCATACCTATCCTACTGATAGGGTGAGGGTTCTTACTACGATATCATACTTAAGGGGTGAACCCCGTACTTGGGCGAATACATTCTTTGAGAACAATGAAGAAATCTTAAACTCCTTAGAGAATTTTTTCACTGCTATGGGTCAGCTGTATGAGGACCCATACAAACAGCTTACTGCAGAAACAGCCATGAGAGGATTAAGACAGAAAAAGAGGGTTGTAGAAGACTACATCACCGAATTCAAGAAATGGGCAAAAGATTCACAGTGGAACAATTTATCATTGCGGAACCAGTTTAGATTGCGTTTGTCTGACCCTATTAAAGATGAACTTTCACGAATAGATCTACCTTCTACACTAGAAGATTTGATGACCCTGTCCATCACCATAGATAGACGCCTTCGGGAAAGGCAGCAAGAGAGGTCTTCACATGATTTCTCTTACAAAAAACAAGTCACTACCTCACATACTACTTCCTCTAGTAAAATCTTGGCTGAACCTATGGATATAGGATTCGTAAAAGGTCCTCTTTCTCCCCAAGAGAAACTCAGACGACGCAACTTAAATCTCTGCCTATATTGTGCTTCTGACGATCACACAGTAAAAGATTGTCCATCCCTTCTCAGACAGAACAAGGGTAAGATTTCATACCAGCCATTTTGTTGTACTACCCAGGTACAAACTCATTCTTATTTAACACTGTCTCTTCTCTTACAGTGGGAACAACAGCGGGCCAGCGCATCCGCGATAGTTGATTCTGGAGCCACTGCTTCATACATAGATAAGGAGTATGTCACTGTAAATAAAATACCGCTAACCCAGAAAAAGTCTCCTGTTTTTCTTAGGGGAATAGATGGTAGAGAAATCACCACTGGTCCTGTGGTTTATGAAACTGTACCCCTCCTGGTGAGTACCACTGACCACCATAGAGAATTTATTACTTTTGATGTAATCTGTTCACCTGTTTCCCCTGTGGTTCTGGGTATTCAATGGCTTAAAACTCACAATCCAACTATAAACTGGTTTAACAACTCACTGACTTTCTCTTCTCCTTACTGTATTAACAACTGTTTTCCGGTCACTATACTACAGACAACCGAAGTGTCACCTGAAAACCTTGTACCTGATGTGTACAAAGAGTACATCGATGTTTTTAGTAAGACAGAAAGTGAAAACCTACCCCCTCATCGTAAATACGATTGTCCCATTGATATCATCCCAGGATCTGAAATACCTTGTGGGCATATATTCCCTCTGTCGAACCCTGAACTTCTACATTTAAAAACTTACATCCATGAAAATCTAAAAAAAGGCTTCATTCGCCCCTCTACTTCTCCCGCAGGTGCGGGGATATTTTTTGTGAAAAATAAAGACGGTTCACTAAGACCCATAATCGACTATAGAAAATTAAATCAGATTACCATAAAAAATAGGTACCCTTTACCGTTGATTCCGGAGCTCATAGAGAGACTTGAAGGGGCCAAATACTTCACTAAATTAGACCTAAGGGGGGCTTACAACCTAATCCGAATAAGATCTGGGGATGAATGGTTGACGGCGTTTCGAACTCGTTATGGATTGTTCGAATACGTCGTCATGCCATTTGGGTTATGTAATGCCCCTGCTACTTTTCAGCATCTTATCAACGACGTATTCAGAGATATCCTGGATGTTTACATCGTCATCTACCTGGATGATATACTGGTATACTCCAAGTCCTTATCTGAACATATTACTCACGTTAAACAAGTTCTCTCCAGACTTAGAAGTAACCATCTATACGCAAAGGCTGAAAAATGTATATTCAATTCGCAGTCTATCTCATTCCTAGGTTACGAAATTTCCCCAGCAGGCATTCGTATGGAGGACAACAAAATCAATACAATTCTACAGTGGCCCATCCCTAAAACAAAAAAACAAGTACAAAGTTTTATGGGATTTGCCAACTTTTATCGAAAGTTTATAAAAAATTTCTCCAAGCTCACAGTTCCACTTACTTCATTAACAAAATCTAATAGTACTTTCAAATGGTCCTCTGATGCTCAAAAAGCATTTGACTTCCTCAAGGAAAAATTTACCACTGCTCCCATCCTCCGCTTCCCTGACCCAAAGTATCAATTTGTCCTGGAAGTCGATGCATCCAACTATGCAGTAGGCGCAATCTTGTCTCAGAGGGAAGATTTGAAAAAACCCCTACACCCTGTCGCTTACTACTCACGAACCCTGAATTTGGCTGAACAAAACTATCCCATCGGGGATAAAGAGTTACTTGCTATAAAGCTATCTTTGGAACATTGGCGACACCTGTTGGAAGGGACTGCTATTCCTATTCTAATTTATACCGACCATAGGAATTTACAGTACCTAAAATCTACTAGGACCTTATCTGCTAGACAAGTCCGCTGGAATCTATTCCTATCAAGGTTTAATTACCTAATTACTTTTCGCCCATCTGGAAAAAATCAGAAGGCGGATGCCCTCTCTCGTATGCCAGTGGACAAACCTTTACCATCCCTTCAACAATCTCTTATCCCACCTCAAAATTTTCTCTGTTTCACCACAAACTCCATGCCTATCCTAAAAACTGAACAAAGAAAGGATAAAACAAAGGCGAAGCTTGATCTTATCATCAAACCCGATGGCTGTTACTATTTTAACTCTAAATTATACATCCCACCTACTCTCAGATCTACGCTCCTCCATTCTGTACATGACTCTGTACTCGCTGGGCATCCTGGCATTACTAAGACTTTAGAATTAGTTAACAGAAACTATTGGTGGCCTCATATGACCACTGACATAAAAAACCATGTTCAAACTTGTGGTACATGTATAGTTTCAAAAAAGGAAAAACAGCCCCCCTATGGTTTGCTACTTTCTCTACCTACACCAAACAGGCCATGGTCTGACATTGCACTTGATTTTATTGTTGACCTGCCTCTTTCCTCAAAAAATACCACCATTCTTGTTGTTGTGGATTTGTTCACAAAAATGTGTCATTTTATTCCATATAACAAACTACCTACTGCTATGGAGACTATCCGTTTACTTATTTCCAATGTGATCAAATACCATGGTATACCCTCTACTATCCTTTCCGATCGAGGCACACAATTCTCCAGCAAGTTATGGTCGCAATTCTGTAAAATATTCAACATTGACAGAAAACTTACTACTGCGTATCATCCACAAACAAATGGACAGACGGAAAGATGTAATCAGTGGCTTGAGCAATTCTTGAGAGCATTCTGTTCTACACAACAAGATCATTGGTCTGAACTTTTACCTTATGCCGAATTCTGTTATAATAATACGTTACATGCCTCTACCAATCAAACCCCGTTCTTTGCAAACTATGGTTTTCACCCTTCTTTTCAGTTGTTACCTACCTCACAGTCTCTCTCTCCCAGCATTTCAGAATTATCTGACTCCATCTCTTCTAATTTCAAATCTATCGAATCCTCCATAAAACGGGCCAAAGACATACAAAAACATTACTATGACAAACACAGAAGAACTCCTCCAGTCTACCAAATAGGTGATTTAGTATGGCTTTCTACAAAAAACTTGAGATTGAATACTCCATCTAGAAAACTCTCCCCTCTTTTCGTTGGACCATATCCAGTTGAGAAAGTGATCAATCCAAATGCTGTTCGACTCAAGTTACCTGATACAATAAAGATTCACCCAACATTTCACGTCTCCCTACTAAAACCGTATAGGGAGGTTAGACGTAACTCAAATCAACGGTCTACTCCTACCATTACCATTGATCCAAATGTCGAGTATGAAATAAGATCTATTCTCGACTCCCGCCTGTACAGAGGAGCTCTACAATACCTCATCAGCTGGAAGGGCTACTCCAAGGAGGAAGACTCTTGGGAACCTGCTAGCAACATTTCAGCACCTCGTCTGGTTTCCAGTTTTCATCAAAGAAACCCTGATCGCCCAGGACCATGAGCCCCTGGAGTTGCTCATTAGATGGGGGATTCTGTCAGGGTTTCCTCTCATATTACCTGTCAGTAATCACTATCCCTTTAATTCTCTGCTCACCTTATCCTCTCCACCCTATTTAAGGTTGCCTCCCACTTCACAAAGTGCTTAGTATTGAAGTTATACCTCTCATACACTACAAGCCAACTTCTGCTCTGTACTGAGTTTCCTAACAGACATTTCCTACGATTCAGCATTCGGTAAAACTATATTATGTTATTTATCCACAGCGCCTTTTAACACTTTGTCATTTTCTTTTGCTCCGGATTACACTGCTTCGGCAGTCAGCTGGGATACAATTACGCTCATGCAAGCCACGAGGCTGTGACGTCACACGCCAACTTCAGCACAGTCGGACTACACAGCGCTCTATAACGATACATTGTATCACTCAGCTCTCTCAAACGAATAGTTTCTCCGGTAAGCCTAATCTTCATAATTAATTCTGCTGTGGTATGCTGCAACAATATTTCAGTCCTATTCAGTTCCTAAGCTAATTGGACAATATTCAACATTGATATATTCCTATAATACTCTATTTTTATTTTTTCCAATCACACCTCATTTAATTAATTGTTGCACTAACTATTTAATATTCTTTATTGTTGTTGTGCATCATATTCTATTTTTGTTTTTTCCTATTTTTTCTTTATTCTGACCTCTGGGGTGTAAAACCGATTTCCCTGCTGCATTCCCTCAGTGCATTCCTCTGCACATGAGGCAGCTATAGGGTAATACTATTTACACCACCATTATAGAAATCACAGCTTGGTGTTACAATTGAAGATACATCCTATCATTGTATTTTTCAGTAACTTTCTGCTACACTAATATACATCTATTTTGTCTCGGCAATTGAGGTCTAACCATTGATACTTAAAAAATTATTTCCTTTTCTTCAGATTTGCATACGGGTGTGACAATAGATGAAGCTTTGTGTAATATCACCGTGAGCTGAGTCCCAATAGTGATCAATAAGGGTAGTTAGTGCTGTGGAGATTCTCCTATTATAAGCGGTTTATAAGAGATTCAGTCGGAGCTCTAGGAGTGTGCGACCGTCAAGGATCGCTGCTAAGACACATCCCCCAAATCCAGTTCTATATGTGTCTTTGTCTCCAAGCAACAATCTTCTGCCAGCGTATAAAATGTTGGTCCTCCAGAAACAAAAAGCTTCACTTCTGAAACACACCTTCATATCATCCACTACCTCCTGAGTGTCTGTCTTAAGTAACAGCAAATAGTAGCAGTTCTCTGCACCTTAGCGTATAGCAAATAGTTAAAGACCTGTGGTTGCCATAAATAAACATATAAAAATGCATTTATAGGTATTTCATGATGACGAGAGTGCACAATCCATCACATGTGGGGTATTAAATGGTAACTAAAGTCAAAATTAAAGTTGCATGATTCAGAGTATTCAATTTAAAATACCTTAGATGCTATACTACCACACTATAATATGATTGGATTTAAGACCTAGCCCTTGCTAAATTTGCCTATAATAATTAAATTTGTAGATCCTTCTTAATGTCTCTATTCCTTGAACACATATGGATTCTACCGTACTATGCTACCTGAGTCACCAGTGTTGTACCTGTTGCTGATCAATGTCTCCAGGTAGCTCTCAGCACCTTATCTATGTTAAATAAATGATTATTAAATGCTCAACAACAGAACAAACATTTTGCTAATAAGAAAATAAGTCCTACTCCCATATATCAACCAGGAGACAAGGTATTCTTATCTACTGCTCATCTATGACTAAATAAAAAATATCTATCCTATTGCCATTCACCTCCAGTTACCATCATCCTATCACATCCATCTATTCTTCCACGTCTCTCTCCTTAAACCTGCACTACCTGACCCTTTTCCCTCTTGGAAATCACCTGACCCAGGGTATGAAGAATACGGGGTGGAAGAAATATTGAATGCTAGAGTTCATAGAGGGAGACTGGAGTTTCCAATTCTTTGGAAAGGATAGGGTCCTGAAGAAAGGTGTTGGGTTCCAGCCTCTGAAATACATGCACACCCACAGGTCAGGGATTTTAAGAAGAAACATCCCAATTACCATGTTATTCCCAGAGGTTACCCTTAGGAGGGGGCACTGCCAGCCAGGCACTTACCTAACCCCACTCCACCAACGGGCTCCTGAGTTATTAAGCAGAAAACCTTGAGCCTGCCTGTAACCTCCTATTCAGCTCACCTTGTTTCATGATTGCAACTTACCTTGATATTGCTGTACCAACTAAACTTACCAGGTATCCCATACCAGTGTCACCACCTTTTACCTGCTGGGTTTCCTGTACCTGCTGAGTGTCCTGTACCTGCTGTACCAGCTGCACTTATTTGGTCTCACATACCAGCTTTACCTCCTGCTAACTTCTGAGTTTCCTGTACCTGTTTAGTCTCCTGTAGTTGTTGTACCAGCTGCACTTATCTTGTATCCTATACCAGGCTCACCATCTGTACCTGCTGCATTTCCTGTGCCTGCTGTACCAGCTGCACTTACCTGGTATCCTGTACCAGCCTCAACACCTGTACCTGTTATATCAGTTGCACTTACCTTTGTTACCATGCCAGCTTCACCTCCTGTACCTGCTGCATTTCCTGTGCCTATTGTGTCTTCTGTGCTTGCTGTACCTGCTGGGTTTCCTGTACCTGTTGTATCAGTGGCACTTATCTTTGTTACCATGCCAGCTTCACCTCCTGTATCTGCTGGGTTTCCTGTACCTGTTGTACCAACTGCCTATTAATCTATACTAGAGTCATCTGCTTTATTAACAGTGCTCTCTTTTAACTGTCTCTTGTTTGGTACCTTGTTGCTGGACTGATTTCCTGTTCACTGGTCTCTGACCTAGCCCTGGATTCAGTTTCTCTTATTTTATTAAACCCATTTAACTGATTTTGGTTTCCTTCGTGTCTATTCCTGCACTTGCGTTCTACTCACCTAACAAGTAATCCTCACGGTAGTCTATGTAATGGCAAGTAAACAACTATAGCTGTATTGTATGAGATGCACTACATAAAAATACACGTGATTACCATGCTATACATGACAGAATGATATATGAGCCTCTAGTTAACAATGTCTGTCGGACCTGATCCGACAGTGCGGATCAGGTCAGACAGACATCGCTGAATACGGTGAGCAATACGTTCGCCGTATTCAGCATTGCACCAGCAGCTCACAAGAGCTGCTGGTGCAACGCCGCCCCTCGCTGACTCACGTCCAATGGGCCGCCAGCAGGGGGGTGTCAATCAACCCGATCGTACTCGATCGGGTTGATTTCCGGCGATGTCTGTCCGCCTGCTCAGAGCAGGTGGACAGGTTATCGAGCAGCGGTCTTTGTGAGGCAGGCTCGCCAGAAACACGGGGCATCAAGCTCCATTCGGAGCTTGATACATATGCCCCTCAGGCTTTGGTACACATATATACATGATTTGTATTTGTGTTGCAATATATACTGTATATGCCTGATAAAACAACTAATGACCAGCTAATAAATGTATTGCAGTTACACAGTATTGTTTTATAAAGGTAATCTCTATGTTTTGAGTTCCTTTTTATGATATAATAAAAAAGTTGTTTATAAACACAGTTTCTGTGAGATCATTGAGCTGAGCTGCCTTATCCAGCACGTGTTAGTGCTGCAACCTCTGTGAGTTTTCATTAATCTTTTGATCATATTCTCCATTTATATATTTTACTGCTACACCATGAAGCACCTTCTGCTGTTTGTGTCTTTTTAGTTACAATCACTAGACTTATGTTTGGAAAAAAAAGAAAAGTTGTTGGTGGAAGACTGAAAGCTGTCTTTATCTCTGGATGTGATTATAGACTTTTTTTGGACTTACTGTGGTTTGCATCTACTTTTTTTTTACTGTTGTGGGTTTATTACTAGTGCTCCCCTTTTTATTGCTCCTTTTTTGTTTAAGTTGTTACTCTGTGAGATGTTATTGTTTAATATTTTTAGAGAAGGTACTTGGAGTATAATTTTGTAAGATATGATTTCCTACTTTAAGAAAACATATAATGGCCCCGTGTTTCTGGGGAGCCTGCAGGCTTGCCAGAAACAGCAGTTATGAAGCAGCGGTCACAAAGACCACAGCTCCATAACCTGTCCGCCTGCTCTGAGCAGGTGGACAGACATCCCCACAATACAACCCGATCGAGTACAATCGGGTTGATTGACACCCCCCTGCTGGCGGCTGATTGGCCGCGAGTCTGCAGGGGGCGGCGTTGCACCAGCAGCTCTTGTGAGCTGCTGGTGCAATGCTGAATACGGCGAGCGTATTGCTCGCCGTATTCAGCGAGGTCTGGCGGACCTGATCCGCAGTGTCGTATCAGGTCCGCCAGACCTTGATAAATATGCCCCATACTATAGATGTTATTTAATGTATAGATGTTTTTAAAGTATACGTGTTTTTGCACATACATTTTTATTTTTAAATATATATTTATATATCCATATATACAATATATATATATTCATATAGGTATATAGCTATATATATTTGATAAAAATATACAGATATATATATATATAAATATATTTAAAAAAATACAAAATTAGAACTTGTATTTGAAGTATTCTTAATGCATATACAGCTTTAGCACAGTTGTCCTGACTGACCTTTTGGTTAGCGCTCGTTAAAAAAAAAGAAAAAAATGAAAAGGCTTTTAAGTGCACCCCATAGAAGTCAATGGGGGAAAGGGATTTGGGGGTCAAATTATCAAGGGCCGAATGGCCCTGAATACCCTTGTTTCCGTGCGAGCCTTCAGGCTCGCCGGGAACAGCAGTTAAGAAGCTGCGGTCTTAAGACCGCTGCTCCTTAACTCATCCGCTGCCTCTGAGGCTGCGGACATCAATCCGCCCGATCGCATACGAGCGGGTTGATTGACAGCGAATCTGCAGGGGGCGGCATTGCACAAGTAGTTAACCAGAACTGCTTGTGCAATGTTAAATGCCTATTGCGTATGCTGTCGGCATTCAACGATGTCTGGCGGACATGATTCACTAAAGCGGTTCATGTCCGTCAGACATTGATAAATCGACCCTTAGTGCGGTCGCGTTATATGACCTCCAGATGTTAGCGCTCCTAAGTCTTTTGCTTGCGCACTTAATTTTTACTTTCAACTTGTAAAACCACGTCAAACATACTACCACTATTGATTTACCTTAAGTGCAATTAACAATCAACAGCCTTAAAATGTTTGTCCTCCACTTGTAAAGTAGAAAATGTATTTATGCAGGTGTGGTTAATACAATAAAATATGCCTTTATACATTAGTAAAGATGGGAGCAATGCTCTGGCTCCTAAGCTGAGAGGTAGTTGCACAACCTGCCAATCACCATTTATGTTGTGCTGGGAATATGCCATGACTGTGCTTCTCAAGTGGGACTTTACCTTTAAGTTCTAAGGTCATTAATGAAAAAAATCCATGTTTCTAAAAAATTGAGTATTTTACATATTATTATTTAGAATTTATCTTTAAATTCAAGTTTTGTTTAATTCTACTGTAAGACTGCAAATGAATTATGATCTAGTCCTACATTTGAAAAACCATAGCCCACATCAGCTGGGTTTTACTCATTTAGTCAAGATTAGTGGTTTGTTTGTTGACTGATTAAAGTTCTTGTTTAATTGCTACTCTTATCTCTTTATTTGGTAGACTATAAATGATTGGTTTGCATATAGGAGTGAGCACTGAGTAGATCACTGGTAGAACATGATCATAATATAAGGAATAACTATTTGTGAGTCTCACATACATAAATATCTTAAGTCTCTGATGGCAGAGGAAAAAAGGCTTGATGTACATATATAAACCTGTAAGGTGTTGGTTTCATGGGGGGAGTGTCAGGTCAGGCCGAAGCCTCTGGCCCACTGTACCACCTGAAGCAGATGTAGATTATCTGATAAGGATATCCTTTAGAATGACTCAGACCACGCAGCAATATGATCTAAAGCTATTCATGTTTATTGAACAGTGCAAGCATGTCTTATAGACTTCAGTAACAGCATACATGGTTAAGGGGATGACAGGTTAGGACTGCGTCATTTTACACAGTTATACACAGTTAAACACAGTGTGATTCTGGAAATTCACTTGCTCATAAACAATATCTGATAGTCATACTAAACCATGCATCTGCGAAGACAACAAGGTCGCTGGACCATCTTGTTGATATAATATTCTTCTGGGCTTAAGGCCATGGAACTTCTACAAGGCCAACTAGCTAAGGAAAGTACAATAACAAACATGTATTTCTCACTACAGAATGAACCATTATAATAAAGTCTAATCATTACAAAATGGATGCCAATCATTACAAGATGGATGCGAAAAGACAAAATGGCGCCCAAGAACAAGATGGCGCTAGTCAGGTTCACATTAACCCCTAACATTCCACTCTTTTATTCTACCCGAATAACATAAAAAATAGACAGGCACAGAAAATGAGGAAAGCCTTTAACAACCATATGAGCCTAATACTATGGTAACAGAACTCTATGTGAGAATACTAGAGAAAAAATATATTCACATGTCGTGGTATAATTTCATAGGCCAATAGGGCACAATTTGTCACTGCACATAGGTGCGGTCTCTCCAATACCCTCCATCTACCCCCCAGCATCCCCAACACTACCGGTCTATCTGCACAAAGACTCAACCAGCCCCCCATCTACCCCCGAACAACTCTACATCTTTTATTTCTCCACCTGCATTGCTAGCACCCCCCAATATGTCCAACAGTTCTTTCTCCACAGTAAAGCATGACATAGTAACAGCACAACTGTCTCTAGGTGGCCTCTGATCATTTGAAGAACAGTCTTTGTCCATTTAGAGCGCTTCACCTTCCTCAGACACTTTGCTTTAATACAGTTCCAGTTAATTTGCAGTAGGGGTGCTTATCCAATGTTCTTCCGCAGGGAGATGCTGGAAATCTGATGGTTTGTTCATGGGGTAGACAAGGCAACCAGTGGATCCCCATGGCAAGCAGACACTCGAGTCAAAGGGAGTCTAGGAAGAAAACAGAAACAGTACAAGATGAGTACACACCGCAATACAATCACAATTATGTCCAAATAAAACTTCACTTTCATCCTATGTAATTTAAAACCAAACAAAACATTGTTGATATGTAATACAAGTTAATACATTGATATTTTTCAGAGAATAATTTACAACTTCTCTATACACTTTTAAATGATACTTCATGAATACTAAGCAAGTGAAAACTGCCAGACTTCATCAAGAGGCTGAATGGTTATGCTAAAACTTATGCTAAGGCCTGCCCTGTAGCAAAAATGAAAAAGGAAAACAGTCAATAAAAATAAATGAATTTCTTTACACTGTCACTTTGAACTTCTGAAAATAAAAGAACCTAGCGTTGCTTAATTCAACACATCTACTATCTATAATGGTTATAATTCTCAAACCATGATCCTAATAGTCAACAATCTCATCTGATATAAACACTACTAGTTTACTAATTATTTTATGCAACCTAAATTCTCTCACACTCCTGTATGAGGAAAGAATACAAACAGAACATCATTTAAAACTACAAAATCTTTTAAAGGTAAACACATCTTTATGGTAAGATAAATCCTTTCTTTGACAAACATCAGGAATTACCACATTAAAATTGCTGATACCATACCAATTAATAAAAGGGAAAAATACACTTGCTTTTATGAACTATAATTATGCTATTCCCTACATAAATATTTCTCTGTATAATTAATTTAAAAATCTAGCTGCCTCATTGCATTCCATAGGGTGAAGGGTCTAAATATTCTCATATATTGCAGCATTTTCCTTAAACATCTTTTTATACTCAGTGGGCCATTCAATAGGTTACAATACTGCAAAGTTCACAGTTACATTTATCTAAAGGGTTACTTTGTTAAGCACATAAACTATAATGTGCACTAATACCAATAAAGCATACTTTTCTGCAGACAAAACTATATGATCTTGTATACCTAATATGATCAACAAAAATAAAACAAATACAAGAGAATACAAAACAAGCAATATAAGTAACCGAGTTAAAACAATACTCCCCTAATTTAATTGGTTGACCCTGTAACAGCATAACAGGTCCTCAATATCAACCGGCAAGGCACAGTCCAGAGAAGGATAGTCTTTATGTTCTGAAGACACACATCAGAGGAAACAGTCATGGATTACCCAGAGTCCAGTTCTGGGGCTGGTACCAGCATGCAAAGCAAAGAATGGATCCAAAGATAGTTCAGCAACTTTCGCTGCAGTATGGTGGCTAAAACAAGCTTGACAAAAGGTCTTTTATCTTCATTTTTTCTTTCTTTAAAGCTTTACTTGCATTCCATCTTCAATCTTTTGAAGAGTGCACCTAAATATGGAAACTCAAAAATAATTAAGTTAGTGTCTTTAATCTCTGTATACAGCTGCATAATCTCATCCTGCAAATACAAATATAGTGTTAAGAACCAAAATAGAAAAATAAAACATTTTAGGTCTCTGAAATATGAGAGCAAAATAAAACACAGAAAGACAATGAAGAGATACAAACCACCAGGGAGGGAAAAAGGAGTGGGGTATGGGTATACAGGCTACGACCGGGGTGGCCATCAAGGTAGATGATGTCCGTGGCCAGATTCCCAATGAAGGAAAGTTCTAGCCAATCCTAGGGACGTAGTGCATCCTGCATAGGGATAAGACAGGGAAATTTAGGGCACAGCTGGTGGTTAGGCGATTCAAAACATTTTAGGTTCACCTTCTTACCTAAAAACAATC
This sequence comes from Bombina bombina, assembly GCF_027579735.1. Lineage (NCBI taxonomy): Eukaryota > Metazoa > Chordata > Amphibia > Anura > Bombinatoridae > Bombina > Bombina bombina. The sequence goes on from NC_069506.1 coordinate 131,107,263, forward strand.
ACCCCATCACATAAAGATACTCATCAATACTTTCCCCTTGTTTACGTGAAACATTCCATGTGGCACGCAAACACAACATAACAAGAAACTAAAAGACAAATCATGCACTCCACTCATGCAGATACAATTCTCAATAGCAAGCAAAATCAAATACCCCTCACTATTCAATATGCTGTCCATACAGCACGCTTCCACCCGCAGTAACAAAAGAGAAAAACATAACAATGTCTTAGAAAACATTTAAAAACACTTGTCACTATCACAAAACAAAACATTAACAGCCGACGCAAACTTTAAACAGCCACAATTAACCTGAAATTCAACACCTATACTGACATTCACTAAAACACAGCACTCGCAAAACACTACACAGAATTAAAAAACATCCCATAAGAACCATCTATACCCTGGCTCTGCAACATCTACTATGCACAATACTATGAGATCATATTAATAATAAAAGAACCTAGAGTGCAGTATACTCACTCCATAAGATCCATGATGTCCGCCAATCTGAAGAAAGCCTCTCGATTGTATTTCAACAAGCTAAGAACAAGGCAAAACTCTAATGAAGTGAATTTGAGATATCCTTTATATAAAATAAGTAGTAACTTACTCCATCATATTTCAAATTCCAGCGATGTCACAGCAAAAAATTAAATTTCGATAAAAGTGAACAATATTTTGATATCTCAACGCATTTCAATGTTTACAAAGTCTTTTTCAAAAGCAGGTAAAAACAAGTAAAAGCAACTAAAGGTTTACAAGCCTTAAGTTGCTTTTACTTGTTTTTACCTGCTTTACAAACCTAGGTTTACATATCCTGAGTGAAGATCTAGGACCTGCGCCATCTATCACCTAAATCAGACATTATTCGCAGTCCCGAGGGAGAGACTGTAAGAAGGCAGCGGTTCATTACTAAGGAGAGTATTAGTTCTTAGTCAATTTGTAACAGAGGATTCTTTTTTTTACCAACTTACAATATCTGTACATTTTTATCTCACATACATAAATATATGTCTAAAAAATACTATCACTACTATCAAATGAGCTGCTTATTTTCATGATAGCTATAATGATCTTAATGTAGGAGATAATTATAAACATAAATGTCACCAAAATAATAAAATTATTGATCACTAAATTAACAAGGATGTTAACAAATGTATCAGTACAAGCCAAATGTAGGAGTGGTGGAAAGTCACAAAAGATATGCTAAATTCCATTACTGCTGCAGAAAGGAAGTTTGGATATTGGGCTGGACCAATGAAACCACAGGAGAAGCAGGTGGTTACTAGCTGAATAATCAATTTAGTGATCATGATCGTAGCATAGTGCAAAGGATGATACATTGCTAAGTAGTGATCATATGCCATAGTATTGATAAGATAACACTCACTTGCTCCAAGGGAATTGAAAAAATAAGTCTGCAAGAGGCCTTCAGCAAATTTATTAACATCTTTAGGATAGTAACTGCAGTGTAAGAGAGTTCCAGTAAAGATAAGAGTCCAAAAAAAGAATACATTGGTGTTTGAGGATTTGTGTCTACCTGCATTGTCATAAATACTCTCACATTTCCAGTAATAATAAAAAGATAGGCAAGAAGAAGGCAGGGGAATAGAATTGGACCATGTTTGTACAAGGCTGGAAAGCCCACTTGTATTCCAGTGTTCCATGTGGATCTGCATTGGATACAATTATAGAACATTATCAACAATCCTTCTTCAGTAGAGGCCCAGCTACCTTACTCTAGGCAAAGTCAACAAGAGACCCCTTTCTGGTTGATCCATCACATTTAGGGAGACAAATTCAGAAGGCTTAATTGCATACAAAGTACAAGAGAGAAAGAAATATATTCATATAATTTGAAATATATTTTAACACAATGAGGCCTACTTATCAAGCCGTCAACTTACTTGCATTCGACGGCACCAATACGCTCGCCTAAGATCGCGGCCGCGGACCTGAATACGCTCTCCATATTTAACAAAAAAGCTGTCAAAAAGCAGCACACCAAGTACGGGGCGATGAGCAGCAGACTGTTGTTAACTAACATTCATCGATCTCGCTGCTATTCGGCTTTTTCCCAGCTTTATTTGTATTCTGTCACTAAACACCGTAACTATACTAAACTGTTTAACCCCTATCCCGCCACTTCTGGACCCCGCTGCAACTAAATAAAGTTATTAACTCCCATCCCGCCGCTCCCGGACCCCGCCGCAACTAAATAAACTTATTAACCCATATCCTGCTGCTCCCCGACACCGCCGCAACTAACTAAATGTATTAACCCCTAAACCTCTGGCCTCCCACATCACTAGCACTTACTAAACCTATTAACCCCTAAACCGCCAGCCCCCCACATCGCCATAAACTAAATTAACCTATTAACCCCTAAACCTAACAAACCACTAACTTTATATTAAATATTAGCTCATCCCTATCTTATAATAAATTTAAACTAACCTTTAGATATAAATTAAACTATATTAAACTATGAATTAACCTACCCTAACTGTTATACTAAAATTACATTAAACTATATTAAACTATTAATTAATCTACCCTAACTATTAGACTAAAATTACATTAAACTATATTAAACTAATAATTAACCTACAAATTAAATTAAATATATCACATATTTAAAAACCTAACCCTTCTCAAATAATTTAAATCTACAATAAAAAATTACAAAGTTACAAAAAACTAACAACTAAGTTACAAAAAATAAAAAACACTAAGACAAAAAAAATTAAACACTAAATTACACAAAATAAAAAATAAATGATCAAATATTTAAACTAATTACACCTAATCTAAGAGCCCTATGAAAATAAAAAAGCCCCTCAAAATAAAAAAAAACTCTAGCCTACAATAAACTACCAATGGCCCTTAAAAGGTCCTTTTACGGGGCATTACCCCAAAGAAATCAGCTCTTTTACCTGTAAATAAAAATACAAATACCCCCCCCAACAGTAAAACCCACCACCCACACAACCAATCCCCAAATAAAATTCTAATCTAAAAAACCTAAGCTCCCCATTGCCCTGAAAAGGGCATTTGGATAGGCATTGCCCTTTTAAAGGGCATTTAGCTCTTTTTCAAAAGCCCAAACCCTAATCTAAAATTAAAACCCACCCAATAAACCCTTAAAAAAGCCTAACAGTAACCCCTGAAGATCCACTTACAGTTTCTGAAGAGCCGACATCCATCCTCAACGAAGCGGCAGAAGTCCTCATCGAAGCCAGCAGAAGTCTTCATCCAAGCGAGCCAAAGTCCTCCTCGAAGCCGGCAGAAGTGGTCCTCTAGACAGGCAGAAGACTTCATCCAGACGGCATCTTCTATCTTCATCCATCCGGCGCGGAGCGGCTCCATCTTCGAGACATCCGGTGCGGAGCATCCTCTTCTGTCGACGTCTTCTTCCGAATAAAGGTTCCTTTAAATGACGTCATCCAAGATGGCGTCCCTTAGATTCCGATTGGCTGATAGAATTCTATCAGCCAATCAGAAATAAGGTTGAAATCAGCCAATAGGATTGAGCTTGCATTCTACTGGCTGATTGGAATAGCCAATAGAATGTGAGCTCAATCCTATTGGCTGATTGCAACAGCCAATATGATTTTTTCAACCTTAATTCCGATTGGCTGATAGAATTCTATCGGCCAATCGGAATCTAAGGGACGCCGTCTTGGATGACGTCATTTAAAGGAACCTTCATTAAAAAGAAGATGTCGTAAGAAGAGGATGCTCCGTGACGGATGTCTTGAAGATGGAGCCGCTCCGCGCCGGATGGATGAAGATAGAAGATGCCGTCTGGATGAAGACTTCTGCCTGTCTGGAGGACCACTTCTGCCGGCTTCGAGGAGGACTTCGGCTCGCTTGGATGAAGACTTCTGCTGGCTTCGATGAGGACTTCTGCCACTACGTTGAGGATGGATGTCGGCTCTTCAGAAACTGTAAGTGGATCTTCAGGGGTTAGTGTTAGGCTTTTTTAAGGGTTTATTGGGTGGGTTTTAATTTTAGATTAGCGTTTGGGCTTTTGAAAAAGAGCTAAATGCCCTTTTAAGGGCAATGCCCATCCAAATGCCCTTTTCAGGGCAATGGGGAGCTTAGGTTTTTTAGATTAGGTTTTTACTTGGGGGATTTGGTTGTGTGGGTGGTGGGTTTTACTGTTGGGGGAGTATTTGTACTTTTATTTACAGGTAAAAGAGCTGATTTCTTTGGGGCAATGCCCCGCAAAAGGCCCTTTTAAGGGCCATTGGTAGTTTATTGTAGGCTATGGGTTTTTTTTTTATTTTGGGGGAGCTTTTTTATTTTCATAGGGCTCTTAGATTAGGTGTAATTAGTTTAAATATTTGTTAATTTATTTTTTATTTTGTGTAATTTAGTGGGGGGGGGTTGTAACTTAGTGTTTGTTATTTTTTGTAACTTAGTTGTTAGTTTTGTGTAACTTAGTGTTTTTTTATTTTGTGTAACTTAGTTGTTAGTTTTTTGTAACTTTGTAATTTTTATTATAGATTTAAATTATTTGAGTAGGGTTAGGTGTTTAAATATGTGATATATTTAATTTAATTTGTAGTTTACTGTAATTTTAGTATAACAGTTAGAGTAGGTTAATTATTAGTTTAATATAGTTTATTGTAATTTTAGTCTAATAGTTAGGTAGATTAATTATTAGTTTTTTGTTTTTTTTTAAATCAAAGTTTTTTATTTAAGGTATTTAGTAATACAACATTCTTGCTATGTCATCAACAAAACCATTGCTGCATAAAGATAGTTATCCATACATACTGAGATATAAGAGATACATGAGCAACTTTTGAGATCGCACAGCGAAACAGAAGGGCAAAATCACAGTGAATTATCCAATAATTGGTTAGTTACACTTATATAAGAAAGCATATTAGAAGAAAAGTATAACAACCATTCTTACTGCAGGTATGTTAATCTAATTTGATACCTTAGACTTTTATTTTAACTTGTTGCATTGTCTGCAGTACCTCTTTGTTAAAATATTCTGTCCAGTAGTGTGATACTTTAAACGGACATACTTTGAACAATACCCAACAATAAGAGAGGTACTCCTCTAGAGATAAAAGGGAAAACACAATAGAAAATATAATATCCATTGTAATGGATTAGATATAAAGTATATGAAAAGTAGCGGATTAATACCGCAGTAAAATATTCAGAATATTCACCAAAAGGGTGAATAGGAATATAGAGTCACCCCCTCCCTATAGTAAATGTATAAACATGATACATTTTACACCTTAAAAGACTATAAGTAACATCAGATAGACGTCTCTTTGGTTTAAAGTAAAGGGAGAGGGGGGGGGGAGGGAGATGAGCAAGTTAAATCAGAACCCTTTAAGCAAAAAAATAAAATAAGAAAAACACAACCCAAGAGTCACTGCAAGCTGCATAACGGTGGCCAATCCAAACCTAATTTAAAAGCTATGTATTATATCAATAGTGTATAGTGCATATGATATTATAGTATAGACACATCATAAACATGGGATGTTCACAAGATTAATGTTACCCCCTAGGTACGGGCCCTATACCCAAGGGTGTCTATATTGAGTTAGTAAAGAGACAAACCCTAGAGATAAATATAACCATAAGGATAATTACATACAGGGATGCCACAATATCATTACTGTTAGTGTCTCCAAATATATGTTAAACTACCTGAACATATGTACAGTTAAGTGAGTATCAGTAACACTAAGTGTAGTTAAGCAGCCATTACTGTATATAATATAGGTTGAATATAGCCCACCAGGAGTTCACCTTGGTAGAGGGGGAGGGATTGGAAGCTCATCTATAAACGGTGCAGAATTAATATCAGGGTTTCTTACTAGTGACATTGGATATAGATATTTTAGTCATATAACTTATGGACATAGTAAACAGGTACAGTGAAATATACCCAACTAGCCACTATTAGTTATGCAAATGAATAGATATGCTTCTTTCAGACTCAATGTACAAACTAAAGCACAAATTAGGGATGTTGAACAGATAACACATAGAGCCACTTCAACACATAGGGATTCTATGATCTACAGTACTAAACCTGAACTATAGGTGTCAAACATTTAATCCCGCATTTTCTAACTCAAAGTAATTAAGTAAAGCATAAAAGAGAACAAACAGCATCAAGAAACACTTCTTAACCTTAACATTTATGCTAACAGTGGAATCTATAAAAAGCTATAAACACCAAGCTGTGCTCAGTCTCTAATATGACACATAGAGAGAAAAAGTTATTGTAGGGTCCTGCAGTATGAAAGGGACAAAAGTCACTCACATGCTATGGGCTAACTCAACAATACATGTAGCATGATATGTAGCATGGGGTTGCATATAACAGCAGCAATCCAGGCCGATGAAAGTATAGTCTAGGTGTCAGAAAGTCTTGCAGGCGACGCTAACATAAGAACACTGTTCCTACATGGAGGATAGAGTATTAAATCTCTAGCCTACACCCGCTTTCAAAAAGCTTGTACATGATGCCTGGTCTGCAGAGCGCCCCTCTTGCTGCTTAGAATCTGTGTTACTAAGCTGCCCAAACTGCCATTCAGACATACCAGGATGAAACTCTGCCACCATAACTCTTATCTGCATCATCCGTCTCTGAAGAGGCAGCGCTCCCGACCATACTGTCTCTGATGTAATGTAGCCCAGTCCCTCACAGTAATCCATCGGGTTCAGCTCAGGTGACTCAAGGGCTTGTTTAGTTGCTGCGTGTACCACTCGTAGATCTTGGAGCCCATCCACTCCTCTTAGCAATGTGTTTGACGCGCAGTGCTCAAATTTTCTCCCGGGCTCACATGTTTTCGGCATGGCCTGCTTCAGGTTCATGGCTGCCCTCAGCTCCTCAGCGAGTGCGTGGTGGTGAGCATCTAATGAGCTTGATAAGCCCTGTAGAGAGGAAATGATCTGTCTTTCCATATTAGATCTGGGCTAATGTATGATAAGAGATTCTCTAGGAAAGTTGCGGTGCGCTCTCTAAGATGGCGGCTGTTCCATACTACAGTCATACCAGGCCCAGCAATCTTTGTGTCAGTGTAGTGACCAATGCTCTAATTCAGCGACCCAAAATGATTACCCGGAGTTCTGGGGGTCAGTTAGTGAGAAACAAAATTGTACAAAAGTCCTCTACTTGCTCATAATGATAGGTTATTTAATTCAGCAGCGGGAGCTCTGTGTAAACACGTCCTGCTACTTCAGCTGTTGGCTCCGCCCCCCCCTAATTATTAGTTTAATATAGTTTAATGTAATTTTACTCTAATACGGCTAGATTACGAGTTTTGCGGTATGAGTAAAAAAGCAGCGTTAAGGCTCATAACGCTGCTTTCTTTCATGTAATTAGCAAGAGTCCATGAGCTAGTGACGTATGGGATATACATTCCTACCAGGAGGGGCAAAGTTTCCCAAACCTCAAAATGCCTATAAATAAACCCCTCACCACACCCACAAATCAGTTTTACAAATTTTGCCTCCTATGGAGGTGGTGAAGTAAGTTTGTGCTAGATTCTACGTTGATATGCGCTCCGCAGCAGGTTGGAGCCCGGTTTTCCTCTCAGCGTGCAGTGAATGTCAGAGGGATGTGAGGAGAGTATTGCCTATTTGAATTCAATGATCTCCTTCTACGGGGTCTATTTCATAGGTTCTCCGTTATCGGTCGTAGAGATTCATCTCTTACCTCCCTTTTCAGATCGACGATATACTCTTATTTATATACCATTACCTCTGCTGATTTTCGTTTCAGTACTGGTTTGGCTTTCTACAACATGTAGATGAGTGTCCTGGGGTAAGTAAATCTTATTTTCTGTGACGCTCTAAGCTATGGTTGGGCACTTTTTTTATAAAGTTCTAAATATATGTATTCAAACATTTATTTGCCTTAACTCAGGATGTTCAACATTCCTTATTTCAGACAGTCAGTTTCATATTTGGGATAATGCATATGAATAAATCAATTTTTTTCTTACCTTAAAAATTTGACTCTTTCCCTGTGGGCTGTTAGGCTCGCGGGGGCTGAAAATGCTTAATTTTATTGCTTCATTCTTGGCGCGGACTTTTTTGGCGCAAAAAAAAAAAATTCTGTTTCCGGCGTCATACGTGTCGCTGGAAGTTGCGTCATTTTTGACGTTCTTTTGCGCCAAAAAGTGTCGGCGTTCCGGATGTGGCGTCATTTTTGGCGCCAAAAGCATTTAGGCGCAAAATAATGTGGGCGTCATTTTTGGCGCTAAAAAAATATGGGCGTCACTATTGTCTCCACATTATTTAAGTCTCATTTTTTATTGCTTCTGGTTGCTAGAAGCTTGTTCACTGGCATTTTTTTCCCATTCCTGAAACTGTCATTTAAGGAATTTGATCAATTTTGCTTTATATGTTGTTTTTTCTATTACATATTGCAAGATGTCCCACGTTGAAACTGAGTCAGAAGATACTTCTGGAAAATCACTGCCTGGGGCTGGAGCTACCAAAGCTAAGTGTATCTACTGTAAACTTATGGTATCTGTTCCTCCAGCTGTTATTTGTACTGTTTTGTCATGACAAACTGTTAAATGCAGATAATATTTCCTTTAGTACTGTTACATTACCTGTTGCTGTTCTGTCAACATCTAATACTCAGAGTGTTCCTGATAACATAAGAGATTTTGTTTCTTATCCATTAAGAAGGCTATGTCTGTTATTCCTCCTTCTAGTAAACGTAAAAAGTCTTTTAAAACTTCTCATTTTTCAGATGAATTTTTAAATGAACATCATCATTCTGATTCTGATAATGGTTCTTATGGTTCAGAGGATTCTGTCTCAGAGGTTGATGCTGATAAATCTTCATATTTATTTAAAATGAAATTTATTCGTTCTTTACTTAAAGAAGTCCTAATTGCATTAGAAATTGAGGATTCTGGTCCTCTTGTTACTAAATCTAAACGTTTAAATAAGGTTTTTAAATCTCCTGTAGTTATTCCAGAAGTTTTTTTCCTGTCCCTAGTGCTATTTCTGAAGTAATTTCCAGGGAATGGAATCATTTGGGTAATTCATTTACTCCTTCTAAACGTTTTAAGCAATTATATCCTGTGCCATCTGACAGATTAGAGTTTTGGGACAAAATCCCTAAAGTTGATGGGGCTGTCTCTACTCTTGTTAAGCGTACTACTATTCCTACGGCAGATGGTACTTCCTTAAGGAACCTTTAGATAGGAAAATTGAATCTAAGAAAAGATTACTTGTGTTCAGGTAATCTTCTTAGACCTGCTATATCTTTAGCGGATGTTGCTGCAGCTTCATCTTTTTGTTAGAAGCTTTAGCGCAACAAGTAACAGATCATAATTCTCATAGCATTTTTATTCTTCAACATGCTAATAATTTTATTTGGAATGCCATCTTTTGATATCATTAGAGTTGATGTCAGGTATATGTCTCTAGCTATTTTAGCTAGAAGAGCTTTATGGCTTAAGACTTGGAATGCTGATATGTCTTCTAAGTCTACTCTGCTTTCCCTTTCTTTCCAGGGTAATAATCATTTTCGTTCCTTTCATCACATCAAGGAACAAAAACCTGATCCTTCATCCTCAGGAGCGGTATCAGTTTGGAAACCATCTCCAGTATGGAATAAATCCAAGCCTTTTAGAAAGTCAAAGCCAGCTCCTAAGTCCACATGAAGGTGCGGCCCTCATTCCAGCTCAGCTGTTAGGGGTCAGATTAAGTTTTTTCTAAGAAATTTGGAACAATTCCGTTCACAATCTTTGGATTCAGAACATTGTTTCAGAAGGGTACAGAATTGGCTTCAAGATAAGGCCTCCTGCTAAGAGATTTTTTCTTTCCCGTGTCCCAGTAAACCCAGCGAAGGCTCAAGCATTTCTGAAATGTGTTTCAGATCTAGAGTTGACTGGAGTAATTTTGCCAGTTCCAGTTCTGGAACAGGGACTGGGGTTTTATTCAAATCTCTTCATTGTACCAAAGAAGGAAAATTCCTTCAGACCAGTTCTGGATCTAAAAATATTGAATCGTTATGTAAGGATACCAACATTCAAAATGGTAACTGTAAGGACTATCCTGCCTTTTGTTCAACAAGGGCATTATATGTCTACTATAGATTTACAGGATGCATATCTGCATATTCTGATTCATCCAGATCACTATCAGTTTCTGAGATTCTCTTTCCTAGACAAGCATTACCAGTTTGTGGCTCTGCCGTTTGGCCTAGCTACAGCTCCAAGAATTTTTACGAAGGTTCTCGGTGCCCTTCTGTCTGTAATCAGAGAACAGGGTATTGTGGTATTCCTTATTTGGACGATATCTTGGTACTTGCTCAGTCTTCACATTTAGCAGAATCTCATTCGAATCGACTTGTGTTGTTTCTTCAACATCATGGTTGGAGGATCAATTTAACAAAAAGTTCATTGATTCCTCAGACTTAGGTAACCTTTTTAGGTTTTCAGATAGATTCAGTATCCATAACTCTATCTTTGATAGACATGACACGTCTAAAGTTGCTATCAGCTTGTCGAAACCTTCAGTCACAATCTTTCCCTTCGGTAGCCTTATGCATGGAAATTCTAGGTCTTATGACTGCGGCATCGGACGCGATCCCCTTTGCTCGTTTTCACATGTGGCCTCTTCAGCTCTGTATGCTGAACCAATGGTGCAGGGATTACACAAAGATATCTCAATTAATATCTTTAAAACCGATTGTACGACACTCTCTGACGTGGTGGACAGATCACCATCGTTTAGTTCAGGGGGCTTCTTTTGTTCTTCCGACCTGGACTGTAATTTCAACAGATGCAAGTCCTACAGGTTATGGAGCTGTGTGGGGGTCTCTGACGGCACAAGGGGTTTGGGAATCTCAGGAGGTGAGATTACCGATCAATATTTTGGAACTCTGTGCAATTTTCAGAGCTCTTCAGTCTTGGCCTCTTCTAAAGAGAGAATCATTCATTTGTTTTCAGACAAACAATGTCACAACTGTGGCATACATCAATCATCAAGGAGGGACTCACAGTCCTCTGGCTATGAAAGAAGTATCTCGAATTTTGATATGGGCGGAATCCAGCTCCTGTCTAGTTTCTGCGGTTCATATCCCAGGTATAGACAATTGGGAAGCGGATTATCTCAGTCGCCACACGTTTCATCCGGGCGAATGGTCTCTTCTCCCAGAGGTATTTCTTCAGATTGTTCAAATATGGGGTCTTCCAGAAATAGATCTGATGGCTTCTCATCTAAACAAGAAACTTCCCAGGTATCTGTCCAGATCCAGGGATCCTCAAGCGGAAGCAGTGGATGCGTTGTCACTTCCTTGGAAGTATCATCCTGCCTATATCTTTCTGCCTCTAGCTTCTTCTTCCAAGAGTAATCTCCAAGATTCTGAAGGAATGCTCATTTGTTCTGCTGGTGGCTCCAGCATGGCCTCACAGGTTTTTGGTATGCGGATCCTGTCCGGATGGCCTCTTGCCAACCGTGGACTCTTCCGTTAAGACCAGACCTTCTGTCACAAGGTCCTTTTTTCCATCAGGATCTCAAATCCTTAAATTTAAAGGTATGGAGATTGAACGCTTGATTCTTAGTGAAAGAGGTTTCTCTGACTCTGTGATTTTTACTATGTTACAGGCTCGTAAATCCGTATCTTGGTAGATATATTATAGAGTCTGGAAGACTTATATTTCTTGGTGTTTTTCTCATCATTTTTCCTGGCATTCTTTTAGAATTCCGAGAATTTTACAGTTTTCTTCAGGATGGTTTGGATAAAGGTTTGTCTGCAAGTTCCTTGAAAAGACAAATCTCTGCTCTTTCTGTTCTTTTTCACAGAAAGATTGTTAATCTTCCTGATATTCATTGTTTTGTACAAGCTTTGGTTCGTATAAAACCTGTCATTAAGTCAATTTCTCCTCCTTGGAGTTTGAATTTGGTTCTGGGGGCTCTTCAAGCTCCTCCGTTTGAACCTATGCATTCTTTGGTCATTAAATTACTTTCTTGAAAAGTTTTGTTCCTTTTGGCCATCTCTTCTGCCAGAAGAGTTTCTGAATTATCTGCTCTTTCTTGTGAGTCTCCTTTTCTGATTTTTCATCAGGATAAGGCGGTGTTGCGAACTTCTTTTAAATTTTTACCTAAGGTTGTGAATTCTAACAACATTAGTAGAGAAATTGTGGTTCCTTCATTATGTCCTAATCCTAAGAATTCTAAGGAGAAATCATTGCTTTCTTTGGATGTAGTTAGAGCTTTGAAATATTATGTTGAAGCTACTAAGAATTTTCAAAAGACTTCTAGTCTATTTGTTATCTTTTCCGGTTCTAGGAAAGGTCAGAAGGCTTCTGCCATTTCTTTGGCATCTTGGTTGAAATCTTTAATTCATCATGCTTATGTCGAGTCGGGTAAAACTCTGCCTCAAAGGATTACAGCTCATTCTACTAGGTCAGTTTCTACTTCCTGGGCGTTTAGGAATGAAGCTTTGGTTGTTCAGATTTGCAAAGCAGCAACTTGGTCTTCTTTGCATACTTTTACTAAATTCTACCATTTTGATGTGTTTTCTTCTTCTGAAGCAGTTTTTGGTAGAAAAGTACTTCAGGCAGCTGTTTCAGTTTGATTCTTCTGCTTATATTTTCAGTTGTTTTTTTTTTTCATTATAAGTTTTTAACTTTGTTTGGGTGTGGATTATTTTCAGCGGAATTGGCTGTCTTTATTTTATCCCTCCCTCTCTAGTGACTCTTGCGTGGAAGATCCACATCTTGGGTAGTCATTATCCCATACGTCACTAGCTCATGGACTCTTGCTAATTACATGAAAGAAAACATAATTTATGTAAGAACTTACCTGATAAATTCATTTCTTTCATATTAGCAAGAGTCCATGAGGCCCACCCTTTTTTGTGGTGGTTATGATTTTTTTGTATAAAGCACAATTATTCCAATTCCTTATATTTATGCTTCGCACTTTTTTCTTATCACCCCACTTCTTGGCTATTCGTTAAACTGATTTGTGGGTGTAGTGAGGGGTGTATTTATAGGCATTTTGAGGTTTGGGAAACTTTGCCCCTCCTGGTAGGAATGTATATCCCATACGTCACTAGCTCATGGACTCTTGCTAATATGAAAGAAATGAATTTATCAGGTAAGTTCTTACATAAATTATGTTTTTTCACTCCCGCTGGTATTACGAGCCTTGCAGGTTTAGGGGCACCGCACACTTTTTTGGCCTTACCGCAAATTAACTTACGCAATTTGCGTAAAGTCTTTTTTCAATGGGACTTCCATAGCGCCGGTATTACAAGCTTTTTTCTGGGATTATTCCTATTTAAAACTAAATACTTACCTATAAAATAAACCCTAAGCAAGCTACAATATAACTAATAGTTACATTGTATCTAGCTTAGGGTTTATTTTTATTTTACAGGCAAGTTTGTATTTATTTTAACTAGGTAGAATAGTTACTAAATAGTTATTAACTATTTACTAACTACCTAGCTAAAATAAATTCAAATTTACCTGTAAAATAAAACCTAACCTGAGTTACACTAACACCTAACATTACACTACAATTAAATCAATTATCTAAATAAAATAAAATTACCTAAATTACAAAAAAAAAACCACTAAATTACACAAAATAAAAAAAGACATTATCAGATATTTAAACTAATTACACCTAATCTAATAGCCCTATCAAAATAAAAAAGCCCCCCCCCCCAAATAAAAAAACCCTAGCCTAAACTAAACTACCAATAGCCCTTAAAAGTGCCTTTTGCTGGGCATTGCCCCAAAGAAATCAGCTCTTTTACCTGTAAAAAAAAATACAAACACCCCCAACAGTAAAACCCACCACCCACACAACCAACCCCCCAAATAAAATCCTAACTAAAAAAACTAAGCTCCCCATTGCCCTGAAAAGGGCATTTGTATAGGCATTGCCCTTTAAAAGGGCAATTAGCTCTTTTTCCACACAAAACCCTAATCTAAAAATAAAACCCACCCAATAAACCCTTAAAAAAATCTAACACTAACCCCCGAAGATCCACTTACAGTTTTGAAGACCGGACATCCATCCTCAACGAAGCCAGGAAAAGTCTTCATCCAAGCGGCAAGAAGTCCTCAACGAAGCCGGGAGAAGTATTCATCCAATCCGGCAGAAGTGGTCCTCCAGACGGGCAGAAGTCTTCATCCAGACGGCATCTTCTATCTTCATCCTTCCGACGCGGAGCAGCTCCATCTTCAAGACATCCGGCGCGGTTCATCCTCTTCTTTCCACGGCTAATAACGAATGAAAGTTCCTTTAAATGACGTCATCCAAGATGGCGTCCCTTAAATTCTGATTGGCTGATAGAATTCTATTAGCCAATCGGCATTAAAGGAGAAAAAATCCTATTGGCTGATGCAATCAGCCAGTAGGATTGAGCTTCAATCCTATTGGCTGATCCAATCAACCAATAGGATTGAGCTCGCATTCTATTGGCTGATAGAAGAGGATGCTCCGCGCCGGATGTCTTGAAGATGGACCCGCTCCGCACCGGATGGATGAAGATAGAAGATGCCGTCTGGATGAAGACTTCTGCCCGTCTGGAGGATCACTTCTGCCGGCTTGGATGAAGACTTCTCCCTGCTTTGTTGAGGACTTCTTGTCGCTTCGCTGAGGACTTCTCCCGGCTTCGTTGGGGATGGATGTCGGCTCTTCAAAACTGTAAGTGGATCTTCAGGGGTTAGTGTTAGGTTTTTTAAGGTTTTATTAGGTGGGTTTTAGTTTTAGATTAGGGTTTGGGCTTTTGAAAAAGAGCTAAATGCTCTTTTAAGGGCTATTGGCAGTTTATTGTAGGCTAGGGTTTTTTTTTATTTTGTTTTTTTTTTATTTTGGGGGGGCTTTTTTATTTTGCTAGGGCTATTAGATTAGGTGTAATTAGTTTAAATATCTGATAATTTCTTTTTTTATTTTGTGTAATTTAGTGTTTGTTTGTTTTTGTAATTTAGGTAATTGTATTTAATTTATGTAATTTATTTAATTGTAGTGTAAGGTTAGGTTTTAGTGTAACACAGGTTAGGTTTTATTTCACAGGTAAGTTTGTATTTATTTTAGCTAGGTAGTTAGTAAATAGTTAATAACTATTTAGTAACTATTCTACCTAGTTAAAATAAATACAAACTTAGCTGTAAAATAAAAATAAATCCTAAGCTAGATACAATGTAACTATTAGTTATATTGTAGCTATCTTAACGTTTATTTTATAGGTAAGTATTTAGTTTTAAATAGGAATTATTTAGTTAATGATAGTAATTTTTATTTATATTTATTTTAATTATATTTAAGTTAGGGGGTGTTAGGGTTAGGGTTAGACTTAGGTTTAGGTGTTAATAAATTTAGTATAGTGGCGGCGACGTTGGGGGTGGCAGATTAGGGGTTAATAAATGTAGGTAGGGGGCGGCAGATTAGGGGTCAATAATATTTAACTAGTGTTTGCGATGCGGGAGTGCGGTGGTTTAGGGGTTAATATGTTTATTATAGTGGCGGCGATGTCCGGAGCGGCAGATTAGGGGTTAATAAGTATAATGTAGGTATCAGCGATGTCGGGGGCGGCAGATTAGGGGTTAATAAGTAAAATGTAGATGTCGGCGATGTTGGGGCGGCAGGGGTTAATAAGTGTAAGATTAGGGGTGTTTAGACTCGGGGTTCATGTAAGCGTGTTAGGTGTAAACATAAATTTAGTTTCCCCATAGGAATCAATGGGGCTGCGTTACGGAGCTTTACGCGACATTTTTTCAGCCGGCTCCCCCCATTGATGTCTATGGGGAAATCGTGTACGAGCACGTAAAATCAGCTCACCGCTGCCTTAAGCAGCGCTGGTATTGGAGTGCGGTATGGAGCACAATTTATCTCTACACTCACTTCTTGCCTGTTAATGCCGGGTTTATGAAAACCTGTAATACCAGCGCTGTAGGTAAGTGAGCGGTGACAATAACGTGCAAGTTAGCACCGCACCCCTCATACCGTAAACCTTGTAATCTAGCCGAAAGTTAGGGTAGATTAATTAATAGTTTAATATAGTTTAATGTAATTGTAGGATAATAGTTAGGATAGGTTCATTAGTAGTTTAATATAGTTTAATTTAAATCTAAAGGTAAGTTTAAATTTATTATAAGATAGGGATGATGTAATTTTAATGTAAAGTTAGCGGGTTGTTAGGTTTAGGGGTTAATAGGTTAATTTAGTTTATTGCGATATGGGGGGCTGGCGGTTTAGGGGTTAATAGGTTTAGTAAGTGGTAGTGATGTGGGAGGCCAGGGGTTTAGGAGTTAATACATTTATTTAGTTGCGGTGGGCTCCGGGAGCGGCGGGATAAGGGATAATAACATTATGTTGGTGGTGGCGATGTCGGGGGTGGCAGATTAGGGTTTAATAAGTATAATGTATGTGTCGGCGGTGTTGGGGCGGCAGATTAGTGGTTAATAAGTATAATGTAGGTGGCAGCAGTGTCGGGCGGCAGATTAGGGGTTAATAAGTATAATGTAGGTGGCGGCGGTGTTGTGGCGGCAGATTAGGGGTGTTTAGACTCGGGGTACATGTTAGGGTGTTAGGTGTAAACGTAACTTTTATTCTCCCATAGAAATCAATGGGATATCTGTCAGCAGCGAACATGAGCTTTTGCTGCTTTCAGACTCCCACTGATTCCTATGGCATTTGCGGCCTCCAGGGTGGCGGATTGAAAACCAGTTACGCTGGGCTGGAATAGTGGCGAGCGTACCTGTTAGATATTTGATAAATAACAAAAGTAGTCAGATAGTGCCGAATTTGCATTCGGAACATCTGTAATGACGTAAGCATCGATCTGTGTTGGACTGAGACTGGCGGATTGTATGTTACGTCACAAATTTCAACTTTTGCCGGTCTGTATGCTTTGATAAATAAGGGGAATCAGGCTCTCCACAATTACGCTGCGGAATTCCAGCATATTTGCGGTTGACGGCTTGATAAATAGGCCTCATAGTACTCATAGCCAGAGAACTTTTTTTTTTTAAATTTGTTTATTAAACACATTCATGGTACATAAAAAAAATATATACATCCATAATAGTCGTGATCAAAAAATCAAATACATGGTGTAAAATCTTGCCGATTTACATTGAATATTAATATCTTAAACCGTAAAAAAGGACAAAAGAAAATAACAGATCAATATCTAATCAAGATATCAGTGTGAGCTTATTTTAATATTTAGCAGGACCGGGGTTTCCTGTTTTGAAAGTGCAAAAGAAGTAAAGTAAGGGTGGTGGGGTGGGGAGAAAACATCACGTCTCTCTCTGCAAACTCCCTCTTTAACCCCTTTCCTCTCCCACTCCTCCTCCCTCCAATATCCCCTCCTCCTGTCAGAGAACATTTAGTATAATATATTTTAGCAAGAATTTGCTCTCTCTGTCTTCATTGAACATACTGACAAAAAACTTATTTAACATTTTTTCCAACATTAAAAAATGGTTAAATAAAGCTTCCTCTTATACAATTAAAAAGATATATACCAGGACCTTGGGCATTTGTGAGCAAGAGAGGCCAATTGCCCCCAATGGAGTTTTGCTATTTATATCCAAACATAATAAACAACTTGAGTCAGTTTGTGATGCCATTTTTTTATACAATTTTTTAAAATCATATGCGATTCGTGTGTATAACAAGCTACTCTCTCCTAGTGCACGTGATGTCACTGATATTATTTTGTTTGATGCATTTTATTTTATTTTTTCTCACCCCCTTTAAAATATTTATGTAGGCGCCCATGGCCAGGACATAATTCTTTTATTTTTTTTTTGTCAGCATTAACAGTGATTTAAATATCTTACTTTATTAGTGACAGTGTGTGTGTTTTTGTAATGATCACAATCTCAAAATGTTTCTGTGGTTAATTACCCTGAAGTTTAAAATTGTTACATCCAGAAACAACACAAAATCATTATCTGCATCATTAATCACCTGATTTCCTAAGCCAAGAATCAAATGTGCATGATTAATGACAAACAAAATGGCGATTTTGGGGTTTGGCGATTACATCACAGGTTGAAGAGCCTGTATGGTTGATTGATGATACAAGTGATGTTAATAGGCAATATGTGTATAACCTCTTGCTCTTTAAAACCATAGAGATATGTGCATGTCTTTATATGGAATTTGAACAGGGACATTATCAATATTGTGCACATATGTGTATTTGTGGGTTATTGATTTGGCTATTTTTTACATGTGTAAACATGCATATTATAAATTTTATAACTTTAACTGATTGAGCAGGTAGAGTTTGTATCTGTTTGGTGTTGTCTTCCTAATCTCGTTCAATATGGCGGAGTAATCTCACTGTCTTTTGCCCATGTGTTAAACCAATGTTACCAATATTCAAAAACATATCGGGGATACTGGGTAATAATTTAAAAGTTATTGTCTGAGGGTTTATCAAGTCCTTTTAACTGTGGAACTCAGTAAAGGAAAATGACTCCATAAATGTGAATTTAGATTGTGATCAGTAAAATAGGGCTAACACATATTAAGATTATGGTCATTTTTTCTCAAAAATGATAATGAAAAAGATTGTATCAACATTAAGGGCTACATTATAAGCGGAGCACAAATGTTTGTGCCACAGCGATAAGGGGTTTATGGTGAGGGTTTGCGCTCATTGGGTTTACCACTCATATTATTAGTTGAAAGTAAACGTGATTGCTTGGGCACAATCACGATTTATGCTAGAATGATTACCGTGACTTCAGAGCTCTGGTTAGCTGTTTCCCAAAACTAAAAAGTTGCACAAAAAAAGATCATAAAAACATTACAAAGTATAGTTACACTCATAAAAACACTATCTAATAAAAATGATTTAAAAAACATATTGCACGCAAAGGTTATAAAGGCTCAAAGATAAGAGGTCTCAGGTGTAAAAACAAAAAAGGCAGGCAAAGCACTTTAGAGACACATACATATACATGTCTAAAAATGGATATGGATATATATATGTCTATATATGTGTACATATGTATTTACAGACATATATACACATATAAACACATAAATACATATGTACATATGTATAAATATATATATATATATATATATATATATATATATATATATATATATATATATATATATGTGTGTGTGTGTGTGCATTGGACCCCTTTGCAGTTAAGTAGATGAAAACATGTAAAACTATATTTATGCAACATTCATTTTTAATTAAGTGTTATAGTGTGTAGTTACTGTAAATATTTCACATTCCAATGTTCTGCACATAGCAGAATATGTTCTATGTATTTCTAAATAGATATTCCTATATATATATATATATATATATATATAATCATATATATATATATATATATATATATATATATATATATATATATATATATATATATATATATATATATATATAGGTATAGACATATATTATACAACAATATTACCAGATGTATGTGGAAATATGTATTTAGGAAAAAATAGAACATATACTGTTATCTGCAAAACATCAGAATGTCAAATATTCATATTTTCATGTCGGGTTTTGCCCAAATGAGAATATTTAATCAGGATTGTGCGAGAATGGGGTGTTAGGTTTTTTTCCACTTTTTTTATCTATTGACTTCTATGGGGGAATACGTGAATGCGCAGGCAATATTCTAACTTCAGCTTTTTGCACTTGTGGGGTTAGCGCAAGAGCAAAACTGTTTACTTTCATCTCATAATACGAGCGCAACCCAGCAAGCACAAAAAGCTTACTTCTAGCGCAATTAACGTTCAACTGAAAGCGTTTATTTGCGCTGTCGTTAACATTCAAGTAATTATCAAATGATTGTGATCAACCCATTAATATTTAAATATCATAAAAGAAAAACAAAATTAGCTAAATCCAACCCAGTTTTACTCACATCAGTGATATACTCTACTCTTGGATAAGCTTCTCTTAACTGCAACTCTAATCTCTTTGTTTCTTAGACTGTAAATAATTGGATTGAATATAGGCGTAAGCACAGAGTACATAACAGCCAGTACACGATCATAATACAAAGAGTAACTTTTTGTGAGTCTTACATACATAAAGATAATACAGCTAAAAAATACTAGCACTACTGACAAATGGGAAACACAAGTAGAGAAAGCCTTTATACGTCCTTCTGAGGTTCTTATTTTCATGACAGCTACAATAATCTTAATATAGGAAATTATTATAAAAAATAAAGTCACCAAAATAATGAAGCTATTTATTACAAAATCTACAAGGACATTAACAGTTGTATCAGTACAAGCCAAACTTAGCAGTGGTGGAAAATCACAAAATATATGCTGAATTTCATTACTGTCACAGAAAGGAAGTTTGGAAATTAATAAAACTTCAGAGAGTGGACACAAGAAACCACAAGTAAAGCAAGTGGCCACTAATAAAATAGTAAGTTTATTAGTCATGATAGTGGAATAGCGCAATGGATGACAAATCGCTAAGTAGCGGTCATATGCCATAGCAGTGAGAAGATAACACTCACTAGCTCCTAAAGAATGGAAAAAATAAGTCTGCAAGAGGCAGTTAGTAAAGGATATACTTTTCCTTGTCTTTAGTAAGTTTATTAACATCTTTGGAATAGTAACTGCAGTGTACCAGATCTCAAGGAAAGACAATATTCCAACAAAGAAATACATAGGGATGTGCAGACGTGTGTCTAGACGTATTGTCATAAACACCAGTACATTTCCAGTAATCATAAGGAGATAAATAAGAAGAAGACAAGCGAAAAGTATTGAACCATATCTATACAAAGTCGGAAATCCTACAAGGATGAACTCAGTTGCTTTAGTTTTGTTCCCATGTTCCATGCTTGTATCTGAAGTAGAAAAATATAAAAACAGAAAGAAATAATGTCAACAAGTGTTTTTGCTTAGAGATCTTACATAAGTTTTAGAAATGTTATCTTTATGAGCAGAATGGATAACAAATACTTTTTCAATTATTTGTTCTAGGTTTTATGTGATGTATTTTGCATTAGTGGACATTGTCAACATTTGATTCAATTATTGCCTCTGGTAATATGAGCCATTTGTCTACACAATAAGATGGTAACACAATTTATGACTGGATATCTATATACTCATATTACAACATAGATCCTCATAGTATGTCATGAAACCATCATTTATATTTAAAATCGCCGTGTAGGATGTTAGGTTTAAAAACATGTTGACTAACTTGTTATCTGATATCGGTTTTGCACACGGTATGTCTATGATCATTTTGTCTTTTTGTGTAAAAATCTCTTTTATACCAAATAATGAAGATAGCGTTAAGATAATAAAGCTATGCCTTCTTTTAGATTTTGCTGAAAAATATGTTCTTAAAAAAGTTTCAATAATGTTCTAATTACTTTTATATATATATGCTCTTAATAAAGGTGGTTGATCCATTGAAACACATTGAGCTTTTTAATTGATTTTATTAAAAGTTGTTTGAAGATATATTTGTTGAGAGTCTTCAATAAAACAAGCATGGAACCTACATCGGCTTCCTAATGAGTATATTCCTTTCGTGCAGATTGGGTGAAAAACGTTATTGTCCCTTTAGACCGATGCTTCATAACTTCTGTTTCCGGCGAGCCAAACAAGGGGCATCAAGTTCCATACGGTGCTTGGTAGATCGGCCCCTAAGCCTCGGTACTTATTGAGTTATTTGACGGTTTTCTAATCATGTTTCCACGTCTTACTTCTGATGGTGGTTATCTCATTAAGCAAGATTCCTTTTATTAAAGGGAAAAGCCCATTTTATTTTTTTTCATATTTCAGATAAAGCATATAATTTTAAACAACTTTAAATGGGATTTCAAAGAGAATTATTTGCCATCTTGTTTTGTTTGTTACTAATCAAGATGGGGTTTAAAAAAAGAAATTAAAAAAACATGATTCATTTTTGTGGCTACATTATTGCAATTGAGAAAACCGTATCACGTAGTGGTGTCATAATTTACAGTGTGAGAACTGTTAAAATCCCATTTTAAAAGACAAGTTGCTACCATTTCCTTCTAATATAAACCAGTAGTTTTCTTCTTGATTTCAGGTGTGTATCTCACAAAACCAGAAGCCCTTTCTCAATCAATAATTGGAAATAATAAAAAAAAATCTACAAGACTGAGCAGCGAGTTTCATTTCCTTGATAAAGCCAAGATCTGTGAAGTTGAAAACTCTGCGCCCCCCACCCAGATAAGCTGCCTGCAAGCACAGCTAAATAAATGACAGATTGACCTTGCAATGCTTAAAAATGATATTTATTGAGAAAGGATAATCTAAGAAACCAGAAATGTTATGTTTGAATGAGATCTTCCACTGTTGTATTGAAGTTTACTTTCTTTATTTTTTTAAAGGTATGTGACACATAAAACTTAATGCAGTTAAGGATACACAAATCCAGATTGTTTCTCCTTTATGTATGAACTTTAACATGTGTTAACAACTGCCAGTAGTGTGTTTGGAGCTGGTAAATTGAGATACTTTCCTGACCTTTTTGAACGCTTGATAAGTCCTTTAGTAGTTTTCTACTGTATAATGTAATTACATTCGATCGGGTTGATTTCTGTCCGCGGCCTCAGAGGAGGTGGACAAGTTATGGAGCAGCTGTCTTTAGACAAGGGGCATCAAGCTCCATACGGAGCTTGATAAATATGCCTATAAACTTAACCACATTGTCTCAAACCTGTCTGCACAATTAACCTTAACCACACTGACATCACCTCCTGCCACAATTAACCAACTACTACGTTCTCCCATAACCATTTACTATAATTGATGTCTCCATCCCTCTCCTAACTATTAATCCTAACTTTGACCTCTCCACAATCATTAACAACAAAAACTTTACAACAACAAAAACTTCACACCTGCAATTATCTGGCACACCATCACAAACCCCCTTAACACTAATCCTTTTACATCAAAACACCTCCTCTTCATGATGGTCCATCACTAATGCCTCTTCTATGTGACCCCTGCCCACCCTGTCCAAACATCCACAATACTTCATCCCCATAAATTACTTTAAGAACAAAAATCATAGATACAAATAAATAAGAAAACATTTGCTTCTTGTTCCTGAAGCCCTTGGGGTATTCAGACTCTACTGTTAATCAATAAATGAGTCCTCTTTTATCTACACAATTTAAACACATGTAAACCCTCTTGACTGATTAATTTTGTTAACCAATCAGACTCAGGAATGGGGCTGCTTATTTTTTACAGTAAATCTGTATAATCACAATCCTAATTGGATTAACCAAACAAGATTGTTAAAATTTCTATAAATAGAGGAAGAACCACTTAGAACACACTGAGGGCCAGATTCCAAGTGGCACACTATTTATTTGTGTTCCTCTCAAGCGGTAACTTCATTCAAAGTAATAAATTAGTGTAGCCTCATTAGTGCTCGTATTAAGTTAAAAGTAAAAAG
Source organism: Bombina bombina (assembly GCF_027579735.1). Classification (NCBI taxonomy): domain Eukaryota; kingdom Metazoa; phylum Chordata; class Amphibia; order Anura; family Bombinatoridae; genus Bombina; species Bombina bombina. The sequence goes on from NC_069506.1 coordinate 131,130,727, forward strand.
TTAGTACTCGAGTGAAAGACAAACTAATTTGAAGACTTTTATATAGATCAACTGTGCTAAAGCCAATAGTGCGTTAGAAATACATTACATTCCTATGTTCTTTACATTGAAGAAAATATTCTTTTTTATTTTTTAATAGATATTTTGAAAAATATATTTCTATACCTATATATCTATATATACATTCACAGAAATAGATAGATAGATCAATAGAAAGATAATATATATTTTTTACAGATGTATATGTACATTTCTATTGTCAAGAAGATAGGAATGTGAAGTAACACATTAAAACATATTAAAAATGAATAAAAATGATATTGCATATTTCAAACTGGGAAGGGCTCAGTATATACTGTGGGGCACATGTGCATTTATGTTTTTATATGTGTAAATATATGTATTTGTGTGTATATGCATATTTACATCTATAAACACATACTCATATACACACACATATACTGTATATATGTTTATATATATATATATATATATATATATATATATATATATATATATATATATACACACACATAAACTCATACAGTTATTGAGACAAAAATAAATAATGAGTACACCCCTCACATTTTTGTAAATATTTTATTATATCTTTTCATGTGACAACACTGAAGAAAACATAATTTATGTAAGAACTTACCTGATAAATTCATTTCTTTCATATTAACAAGAGTCCATGAGCTAGTGACGTATGGGATATACATTCCTACCAGGAGGGGCAAAGTTTCCCAAACCTTAAAATGCCTATAAATACACCCCTCACCACACCCACAAATCAGTTTAACGAATAGCCAAGAAGTGGGGTGATAAGAAAAAAAGTGCGAAGCATATAAAATAAGGAATTGGAATAATTGTGCTTTATACAAAAAAATCATAACCACCACAAAAAAGGGTGGGCCTCATGGACTCTTGTTAATATGAAAGAAATGAATTTATCAGGTAAGTTCTTACATAAATTATGTTTTCTTTCATGTAATTAACAAGAGTCCATGAGCTAGTGACGTATGGGATAATGACTACCCAAGATGTGGATCTTTCCACACAAGAGTCACTAGAGAGGGAGGGATAAAATAAAGACAGCCAATTCCTGCTGAAAATAATCCACACCCAAAATAAAGTTTAACAAAAAACATAAGCAGAAGATTCAAACTGAAACCGCTGCCTGAAGAACTTTTCTACCAAAAACTGCTTCAGAAGAAGAAAATACATCAAAATGGTAGAATTTAGTAAAAGTATGCAAAGAGGACCAAGTTGCTGCTTTGCAGATCTGGTCAACCGAAGCTTCATTCCTAAACGCCCAGGAAGTAGATACTGACCTAGTAGAATGAGCTGTAATTCTCTGAGGCGGAATTTTACCCGACTCAACATAGGCAAGATGAATTAAAGATTTCAACCAAGATGCCAAAGAAATGGCAGAAGCTTTCTGGCCTTTCCTAGAACCGGAAAAGATAACAAATAGACTAGAAGTCTTACGGAAAGAATTCGTAGCTTCAACATAATATTTCAAAGCTCTAACAACATCCAAAGAATGCAACGATTTCTCCTTAGAATTCTTAGGATTAGGACATAATGAAGGAACCACAATTTCTCTACTAATGTTGTTGGAATTCACAACTTTAGGTAAAAATTCAAAAGAAGTTCGCAACACCGCCTTATCCTGATGAAAAATCAGAAAAGGAGACTCACAAGAAAGAGCAGATAATTCAGAAACTCTTCTAGCAGAAGAGATGGCCAAAAGGAACAAAACTTTCCAAGAAAGTAATTTAATGTCCAATGAATGCATAGGTTCAAACGGAGGAGCTTGAAGAGCTCCCAGAACCAAATTCAAACTCCAAGGAGGAGAAATTGACTTAATGACAGGTTTTATACGAACCAAAGCTTGTACAAAACAATGAATATCAGGAAGAATAGCAATCTTTCTGTGAAAAAGAACAGAAAGAGCGGAGATTTGTCCTTTCAAAGAATTTGCGGACAAACCCTTATCTAAACCATCCTGAAGAAACTGTAAAATTCTCGGTATTCTAAAAGAATGCCAAGAAAAATGATGAGAAAGACACCAAGAAATATAAGTCTTCCAGACTCTATAATATATCTCTCGAGATACAGATTTACGAGCCTGTAACATAGTATTAATCACGGAGTCAGAGAAACCTCTTTGACCAAGAATCAAGCGTTCAATCTCCATACCTTTAAATTTAAGGATTTCAGATCCGGATGGAAAAAAGGACCTTGTGACAGAAGGTCTGGTCTTAACGGAAGAGTCCATGGTTGGCAAGATGCCATCCGGACAAGATCCGCATACCAAAACCTGTGAGGCCATGCCGGAGCTATTAGCAGAACAAACGAGCATTCCCTCAGAATCTTGGAGATTACTCTTGGAAGAAGAACTAGAGGCGGAAAGATATAGGCAGGATGATACTTCCAAGGAAGTGATAATGCATCCACTGCCTCCGCCTGAGGATCCCGGGATCTGGACAGATACCTGGGAAGTTTCTTGTTTAGATGAGAGGCCATCAGATCTATCTCTGGGAGCCCCCACATTTGAACAATCTGAAGAAATACCTCTGGGTGAAGAGACCATTCGCCCGGATGCAACGTTTGGCGACTGAGATAATCCGCTTCCCAATTGTCTACACCTGGGATATGAACCGCAGAGATTAGACAGGAGCTGGATTCCGCCCAAACCAAAATTCGAGATACTTCTTTCATAGCCAGAGGACTGTGAGTCCCTCCTTGATGATTGATGTATGCCACAGTTGTGACATTGTCTGTCTGAAAACAAATGAACGATTCTCTCTTCAGAAGAGGCCAAAACTGAAGAGCTCTGAAAACTGCACGGAGTTCCAAGATATTGATCGGTAATCTCACCTCCTGAGATTCCCAAACTCCTTGTGCCGTCAGAGATCCCCACACAGCTCCCCAACCTGTGAGACTTGCATCTGTTGAAATTACAGTCCAGGTCGGAAGAACAAAAGAAGCCCCCTGAATTAAACGAAGGTGATCTGTCCACCACGTTAGAGAGTGTCGAACAATCGGTTTTAAAGATATTAATTGATATATCTTCGTGTAATCCCTGCACCATTGGTTCAGCATACAGAGCTGAAGAGGTCGCATGTGAAAACGAGCAAAGGGGATCGCGTCCGATGCAGCAGTCATAAGACCTAGAATTTCCATGCATAAGGCTACCGAAGGGAATGATTGAGACTGAAGGTTTCGACAAGCTGTAATCAATTTTAGACGTCTCTTGTCTGTTAAAGACAGAGTCATGGACACTGAATCTATCTGGAAACCCAGAAAGGTTACCCTTGTTTGAGGAATCAAAGAACTTTTTGGTAAATTGATCCTCCAACCATGATCTTGAAGAAACAACACAAGTCGATTCGTATGAGACTCTGCTAAATGTAAAGACTGAGCAAGTACCAAGATATCGTCCAAATAAGGAAATACCACAATACCCTGTTCTCTGATTACAGACAGAAGGGCACCGAGAATCTTTGTGAAAATTCTTGGAGCTGTAGCAAGGCCAAACGGTAGAGCCACAAATTGGTAATGCTTGTCTAGAAAAGAGAATCTCAGGAACTGATAATGATCTGGATGAATCGGAATATGCAGATATGCATCCTGTAAATCTATTGTGGACATATAATTCCCTTGCTGAACAAAAGGCAATATAGTCCTTACAGTTACCATCTTGAACGTTGGTATCCTTACAAAACGATTCAATAATTTTAGATCCAGAACTGGTCTGAAGGAATTCTCCTTCTTTGGTACAATGAAGAGATTTGAATAAAACCCCATCCCCTGTTCCGGAACTGGAACTGGCATAATTACTCCAGCCAACTCTAGATCTGAAACACAATTCAGAAATGCTTGAGCTTTCACTGGATTTACTGGGACACGGGAAAGAAAAAATCTCTTTGCAGGAGGTCTCATCTTGAAACCAATTCTGTACCCTTCTGAAACAATGTTCTGAATCCAAAGATTGTGAACAGAATTGATCCAAATTTCTTTGAAAAAACGTAACCTGCCCCCTACCAGCTGAACTGGAATGAGGGCCGTACCTTCATGTGAACTTAGAAGCAGGCTTTGCCTTTCTAGCAGGCTTGGATTTATTCCAGACTGGAGATGGTTTCCAAACTGAAACTGCTCCTGAGGATGAAGGATCAGGCTTTTGTTCTTTGTTGAAACGAAAGGAACGAAAACGATTGTTAGCCCTGTTTTTACCTTTAGACTTTTTATCCTGTGGTAAAAAAGTTCCTTTCCCACCAGTAACAGTTGAAATAATAGAATCCAACTGAGAACCAAATAATTTGTTTCCCTGGAAAGAAATGGAAAGTAGAGTTGATTTAGAAGCCATATCAGCATTCCAGGTCTTAAGCCATAAAGCTCTTCTGGCTAAGATAGCCAGAGACATAAACCTAACATCAACTCTAATAAAAAAATGGCATCACAGATGAAATTATTAGCATGCTGGAGAAGAATAATAATATCATGAGAATCACGATTTGTTACTTGTTGCGCTAGAGTTTCCAACCAAAAAGTTGAAGCTGCAGCAACATCAGCCAATGATATAGCAGGTCTAAGAAGATTACCTGAACATAGATAAGCTTTTCTTAGAAAAGATTCAATTTTTCTATCTAAAGGATCCTTAAACGAGGTACCATCTGACGTAGGAATGGTAGTACGTTTAGCAAGGGTAGAAATAGCCCCATCAACTTTAGGGATTTTGTCCCAAAATTCTAACCTGTCAGGCGGAACAGGATATAATTGCTTAAAACGTTTAGAAGGAGTAAATGAATTACCCAATTTATCCCATTCCTTGGAAATTACTGCAGAAATAGCATTAGGAACAGGAAAGACTTCTGGAATAACCGCAGGAGCTTTAAAAACCTTATCCAAACGTATAGAATTAGTATCAAGAGGACTAGAATCCTCTATTTCTAAAGCAATTAGTACTTCTTTAAGTAAAGAGCGAATAAATTCCATCTTAAATAAATATGAAGATTTATCAGCATCAATCTCTGAGATAGAATCCTCTGAACCAGAAGAGTCCAAAGAATCAGAATGATGGTGTTCATTTAAAAATTCATCTGTAGAGAGAGAAGATTTAAAAGACTTTTTACGTTTACTAGAAGGAGAAATAACAGACAAAGCCTTCTTTATGGATTCAGAAACAAAATCTCTTATGTTATCAGGAACATTCTGCACCTTAGATGTTGAGGGAACTGCAACAGGCAATGGTACATCACTAAAGGAAATATTATCTGCTTTAACAAGTTTGTCATGACAATTATTACAAACAACAGCTGGAGGAATAGCTACCAAAAGTTTACAGCAGATACACTTAGCTTTGGTAGATCCAGCAGGCAGTGGTTTTCCTGTAGTATCTTCTGGCTCAGATGCAACGTGAGACATCTTGCAATATGTAAGAGAAAAAACAACATATAAAGCAAAATAGATCAAATTCCTTATAAGACAGTTTCAGGAATGGGAAAAAATGCCAGACATCAAGCTTCTAGCAACCAGAAGCAAATGAAAAATGAGACTGAAATAATGTGGAGACAAAAGCGACGCCCATATTTTTTAGCGCCAAATCACATTATTTGGCGCCTAAATGCTTTTGGCGCCAAAAATGACGCCACATCCGGAACGCCGACATTTTTGGCGCAAAATAACGTCAAAAAATGACGCAACTTCCGGCGACACGTATGACGCCGGAAACGGAAAAGAATTTTTGCGCCAAAAAAGTCCGCGCCAAGAATGACGCAATAAAATGAAGCATTTTTAGCCCCCGCGAGCCTAACAGCCCACAGGGAAAAAAGTCAAATTTTTGAGGTAAGAAAAATATGATAATTCAATGCATAATCCCAAATATGAAACTGACTGTCTGGAAATAAGGAAAGTTGAACATTCTGAGTCAAGGCAAATAAATGTTTGAATACATATATTTAGAACTTTATAAATAAAGTGCCCAACCATAGCTTAGAGTGTCACAGAAAATAAGACTTACTTACCCCAGGACACTCATCTACATGTTTGTAGAAAGCCAAACCAGTACTGAAACGAGAATCAGTAGAGGAAATGGTAAATATAAGAGTATATCGTCGATCTGAAAAGGGAGGTAAGAGATGAATCTCTACGACCGATAACAGAGAACCTTATGAAATAGACCCCGTAGAAGGAGATCACTGCATTCAATAGGCAATACTCTCTTCACATCCCTCTGACATTCACTGCACGCTGAGAGGAAAACCGGGCTCCAACTTGCTGCGGAGCGCATATCAACGTAGAATCTAGCATAAACTTACTTCACCACCTCCCTTGGAGGCAAAGTTTGTAAAACTGATTTGTGGGTGTGGTGAGGGGTGTATTTATAGGCATTTTAAGGTTTGGGAAACTTTGCCCCTCCTGGTAGGAATGTATATCCCATACGTCACTAGCTCATGGACTCTTGTTAATTACATGAAAGAAATTACACTTTACTAAAATGTAAAGTAGTGAGTGTACAGCCTGTATAACAGTGTAAATTTGCAGTCCTCTCAAAATAATTCAACACACCGCCATTAATCTCAAAACCATTGGCAACAAAAGTGAGTACACCCCTAAGTGGAAATATCCAAATTGGGCCCAAAGTGTCAATATTTTGTATGGCTACCATTATTTTCCAGTACTTCCTTAACCTACTTGAGCATGGAGTTCACCAGAGCTTCACAGGTTGCCACTGGAGCCCTCTTCCACTCCTCCATGACGACATCAAGGAGCTGGTGAATGTTAGAGACCTTGCGCTCCCCACCTTCCATTGAGGATGCCCCACAGATGCTCAATAGGGTTTAGGTCTGGAGACATGTTTGGCCAGTCCATCACCTTTACCCTCAGCTTCTTTAGCAAGGCAGTGGTCGTCTTGGAGGTGTGTTTGGGGTCGTTATCATGTTGGAATACTGCCCTGCGGCCCAGTCTCCAAAGATAGGGGATCATGCTCTGCTTTAGTATCTCACAGTACATGTTGGCATTCATGGTTCCCTCAATGAGCTGTAGCTCCCCAGTGCCAGCAGCACTCATGCAGGCCCAGACCATGACACTCCCACAACCATGCTTGACTATAGGCAAGACACACTTGTCTTTGTACTCCTCACGCTTTATCTTGGTCTCATCCATGTCCTTAGTCTGCATGTCTTCAGCAAACTGTTTGTGGGCTTTCTTGTGCATCATCTTTAGAAGAGGCTTCCTTCTGGGATGACAGCCATGCAGACCAATTTGATACAGTGTGCGGCGTATGGTCTGAGCACTGACAGGCTGACCCCCACCCCTTCAACCTCTGCAACAATGCTGGCAGCACTCATAGGTCTATTTCCCAAAGACAACATCTGGATATGATGCTAAGCACGTGCACTCAACTTCTTTGGTCGACCATGGCGAGGCCTGTTCTGAGTGGAACCTGTATGTGAAACCACTGTATGGTCTTGCCCACCATGCTGCAGCTCAGTTTCAGGGTCTCTTGGCATCATCTTATAGCCTAGGCCATCTTTATGTAGAGCAGCAATTCTTTTTTTCAGATCCTCAGAGAGTTCTTTGCCATGAGTAAGGATGGGCGAATGTGTTTATATCCGAATTCGAATGTTAGAACAAATGTTATTGTAGAAATTGGATTTACATAATAGAATGTTGATAAGAACAAATATTCTTAAAAATTCGATTTTCGAATGTTATTTACAGTTCTCGAATGTCACATTCGAATTCGAATGTCACATTCAAATTCGAATGTTACATTCGAATATCACATTCGAATTCGAATATTACATTTATAAAACACAATTGTAGACTAGAAACACTATTTCGAATGTCACATTCGAATCGAATATCACATTCGAATTCTAATATTACATTTATAAAACACAGTATTAGACTAGAAATACTATTTCAAATTCGAATGTCACATTCAAATCGAATATCACATTCGAATTGAATATCACATTTAAAACACAGTATTGGACTAGAAATACTATTTCAAATTCGAATGTGACATTTCAATTCGAATGTAGCATTCAAATTCGAATATTACATTTATTATGTTGTAGACTAGAAATACTATTTCAAATTTGAATGTCACATTCGAATTCGAATGTCACATTCGAATTCGAATATTACATTTCGAAATTGAATGAATACATAGCTAAACATTCTATTATTCGAACGAATATTTTCGAATTTTATTGAAAAATTCGAAAAACGAAAATTCGAAAATAGAATGTTAGAATGTTATATAAACATTCAAAATTCGATTAGAACGAACAATTCGTTTTAAATTTCGAATTTTCAGAAACATTCGCCAATCCCTAGCCATGAGGTGCCATGTTGAACTTCCAGTGACCAGTATGAGAGAGTGAGAGAGCGATAACACCAAATTTAACACACCTGCTCCCCATTGATACCTGGTCATATGCCACATCCCTTTTTAATCCCTATGCAGCATAGCTGTAAAAAGCTGACTAGAAGATTTCACCTGAACATCTCTATATAAAAAAAGGAAGATATTTTACCTTGTATTTACTAAGTATTGACACCCACTGTAATGTCTATTTTTTTGTGTTTATTTTGTCCTTAGTCTTCCTAACATTCTTTTTTTCTTTCAAATAGTCTGTTTTAAGAAAAGCATTTAAGTATAGGATTATCCTTTTTTAGTATCATAGGGGTTAAATCTATATTTTATTTAAACAGTTTACAGGACATTTTCTCAAGTATATAGTTTAACATAGGATAATTTATTTGATACACTCGGCTTTGAGTTTATTTTACTTAATGTGTTTATGAATGTATATATAATGCATGATTGATAATAGAAATTCATTGTTTGGGCAATAAAATGACTGCATGTCTGTGCAAAGAAGCATACTAGCATCAACGTAATAAAATGTGTGAATTTCTTAAAGGGATATTAAACTATATATCTATAACACTTTGCAATATACATGCACAGTTGACTAAGCTCACCTTGGGGTTAGCGCTTGAGCGTAAGACTCAAAGGCACTAACATCTAGAGGTTGGATAATGCAACTGCACTAACTCCCTTTCCCCATACATAGACTTCTAAGGGGTGTGCTAAAACGTATTTTCTTTTTTCACTTTAGCACCCAAAAACCCAAAGGAGCGCTAGGTCAACTGCGCTAAATATGTGTGTGTGGTTTTTTATGTATGAATGTGTGCACATACATATTTACACATATAAACACATAAATACACATGTATACACATGTATACATTACACATGTTTACATACACACAATATATATTTTTATATATATATATTTACATTCACTTTGGAGCCCTTCCCAGTCAAACACCTTGAAATTTACCATATCCCTTGTTAACCCTTTTAAAAAAAAATTACATTTTAAACCTATATGTTTTATTAAATATGTTTATTTATTTTAATATGTTTTACATGTGTTTTTTAAAAAATGTATTCTAGCCCTAACACTTTACATGAGGACTCAGGTGCGCAAAAGGAATGCGCTAAACCTTCTCTGGTAAATTTGCTTTACCATAGTCTTGTAATATCAATCTGTGTGTTAATTTTAGCAAGGTCCAGAAATACACTGTGCCTTCATTAGCGCTCCACTTGTAATCTGGACCTCTATCTTTCGTGCTGGTCACAATTAGAGACAGATAAATAACAGACAATAAAAGAAACTGTACAAACAAGGCTGTGTTAAAAAGGTTTCTATGCAGCCTTGTTTGCATAGAGATGAATAGAAAACTAGTTCAAACATGGCGACACCCATTCATTCATGAAAACAAAAGTACTTTATAGAACGTAAACCTTTACACTTATATTTTTTATATTTAAACAACTAATAAAATTGTAAAAAAAAGGCTAATCTTTGTCTTGAATACATCATTTTGTCTAGTATGTGTTTTCTGTTTAAATTCCCTTTAACTGAGGACAGTCACAGGTATGGTAGCTTGTCCAATGGGAAGATGAAAAGCCAGCAGCTTAAACAAAGAAAAACTTTCAGAAAACAGCGATGAAAAGGTGAATAAGGAAATGGGAAAAAGAGAGATTGGAAGTGGATCAAAGCAAGAAGGACAAAGGCATAAAAGAGAAAAAGAGAATGGTACAGTCAAAGATGGGAAAAATAAATTTATGCTTACCTGAAAAATTACTTTCTTTTACGATATGACGAGTCCACGAATTTCATCCTTATTTGTGGGATATTAACCTCCTGCTAACAGGAAGTGGCAAAGAGCACCACAGCAGAGCTGTATATATAGCCCCTCCACTTCCCCTCCACCCTCAGTCATTCGGCCAAAGGTATAGGAAGAGAAAAAGGAAAGGCTAAAAGGTGCAGAGGTGACTGAAGTTTACAAAAAATATAAAGAAAAACTGTCTTAAAAAGAACAGGGTGGGCCGTGGACTTGTCATATCGTAAAAGAAAGTAATTTATCAGGTAAGCATAAATTTTGTTTTCTTTTACAAAGATATGACGAGTCCACGGATTTCATCCTTACTAGTGGGAAACCAATACCAAAGCAATAGGACACGGATGAAAGGGAGGGACAAGACAGGAACCTAAACGGAAGGCACCACTGCTTGAAGAACCTTTCTCCCAAAAATAACCTCAGAAGAAGCAAAAGTACCAAATTTGGAAAATTTGGAAAAAGTGTGAAGGGACGACCAAGCCGCAGCCTTACAAATCTGTTCAACAGATGCATCGCTTTTAAAAGCCCATGTGGAAGCCACAGCCCTAGTAGAATGAGCCGTAATTCTTTCAGGAGGCTGCTGTCCAGCAGTCTCATATGCCAGATGGATGATACTTCTCAGCCAAGAAGAAAGAGAGGTAGCCGTAGCTTTCTGACCCCTACGCTTTCCAGAATGAACAATGAATAAAGAAGAAGATTGACGGAAATCCTTAGTTGCCTGTAAGTAAAACTTTAAGGCACGGACCACATCCAAATTATGCAACATACGCTCCTTCTTAGAAGAAGGGTTAGGACATAAGGAAGGAACAACAATTTCCTGATTAATATTCTTATTTGAAACAACCTAAAAACAGAACTTTCCAGGATAACAATTTGATATCCATGGAATGCATGGGTTCAAACGGAACCCCTTGAAGAACTCGAAGAACTAAATTCAAACTCCAGGGAGGAGTAATGGGTCTAAATACAGGCTTAATTCTAGATAAAGCCTGACAAAAAAGACTGAACATCTGGTACATTTGCCAAACGTTTGTGAAACAGAATTGACAAAGCTGAAATGTGTCCCCTTAAGGAACTTGCTGACAGAATCCTAGGAATCCCAACTTTACTCCATGAGTAACTCTTGGATTCACACCAATAAAGATATTTACACCATATCTTATGATAGATTTTTCTAGTGACAGGCTTTCTAGCCTATAACAAAGTATTAATGACCGAATCAGAGAATCCTCGATTCGATAAAATCAAGCGTTCAATCTCCACGCAGTCAGCTGCAGAGAAATTAGATTTAGATGTTGGAAAGGACCTTGAATGAGAAGGTCCTGACTCAATGGAAGTTTCCACAGTGGCAGAGAGGACATGTCCACTAGATCCGCATACCAAGTCCTGCGTGGCCACGCAGGCGCTATCAGTATCACTGAAGCTCTCTCCTGTTAGATTCGAGCAATCACGCGTGGAAGGAGAAGAAACGGCGGAAACACATAAGCTAGGCTGAACAACCAAGGCACTGCCAAGGCATCTATCAGTTCGGCCTGAGGATCCCTTGACCGGGATCCGTATCTTGGATGCTTGGCATTCTGTCGAGATGCCATCAAATCCAATTCCGGTCTGCCCCATCTGAGAATAAATGAGGCAAATACCTCCGGGTGAAGTTCCCACTCCCCTGGATGAAAAGTCTGCCGAAAATCTGCTTCCCAGTTCTCTACTCCTGGGATGTAGATTGCTGACAGATGACAAGAGTGGGCCTCCGCCCAACTGATTATCTTGGATACCTCTATCATCGCTAAGAAACTCCTTGTTCCCCCTGATGATTGATAAATGCCACAGTCGTGATGTTGTCCGACTGGAATCTGATGAATTTGGCCGAAGCCAACTGAGGCCACGCCTGAAGCGTATTGAATATTGCTCTCAGTTCCAGAATATTGATTGGAAGTAGAGACTCCACTTGAGTCCAAACACCCTGAGCCTTCAGGGAGTTTCAAACTGCACCCCAGCCCAGAAGGCTGGCATCTGTTGTCACTATCACCCACGAGGGTCTGCGGAAACAAGTCCCTTGGGACAGATGATCCGGCGACAACCATCAAAGTAGAGAGTTTCTGGGCTCTTGATCCAGATTTATCTGAGGGGATAAATCTGCATGATCCCCATTCCACTGTCCGAGCATGCACAGTTGCAGTGATCTGAGATGAAAGTGAGCAAACGGAACGATGTCCATTGCTGCTACCATAAATCCAATTACCTCCATACACTGAGCCACTGATGGCGAGGAATGGACTGAAGTGCTCGGCAAGTATTTAGAATCTTTGATTTTCTGACCTCCGTCAGAAAATTTTTCATGGCTACCGAGTCTATCAGGGTTCCCAAGAAAGGAACCCTTGTCTGTGGGACAAGTGAACTCTTCTCTATGTTCACCTTCCAGCCGTGGGTTCTCAGAAAAGACAACACTGTGTCCGTGTGAGAGTTTGTCAGATGATATGTTGACGCCTGAATCAGAATATCGTCCAGATAAGGCACCACCGCTATTCCTCACGGTCTGAGAACCGCCAAAAGAGACCCTAGAACCTTTGTGAAGATTCTGGGTGTTGTGGCCAACCCGAAAGAAAGAGCCATGAACTGATAATGTTTGTCCAAGAAGGCAAACCTTAGAAACCGATGATGATCCTTGTGGATTGGAATATGAAGGTAAGCATCCTTTAAATCCACGGTAGTCATATATTGACCCTACTGGATCATTGGTAAGATTGTTCGTATAGTCTCCATCTTGAACGATGGGACTCTGAGAAACTTGTTTAAACACTTGAGATCTAAAATGGGTCTGAAAGTTCCCTCTTTTTTGGGAACCACAAATAGGTTTGAGTAAAACCCCTTTCCCTGTTCCAATTTTGGAACTGGACAAATTACTCCCATAGTAGAAATGTCTTTTACACAGCGAAAGAACGCCTCTCTTTTTATCTGGTTTGCATATAACTTTGAAAGATGAAATCTCCCTCTTGGGAGAAAGTCCTTAAATTCCAATTGATAACCATGGGTCAATATTTCTAGTACCCAGGGATCCTGAACATCTCTTGCCCAAGCCTGAGCAAAGAAAGAGAGTCTGCCCCCTACTAGATCCAGTCTCGGATCGGGGGCCACCTGTTCATGCTATCTTAGGAGCAGCAGCGGGCTTTTTGGATTGTTTACCCTTATTCCAGTCCTGATTAGGTCTCCAGACTGACTTAGATTGGGTAAAATTCCCTTCCTGCTTTGAGGAAGAAGAAGAAGCGGGGAGTCCTTCTTTAAAGTTCCGAAAGGAACGTAAATTATTCTGTTTACTCCTCATTTTAACCGATTAATCCTGAGGTAGGGCATGGCCTTTACCTCCTGTAATATCAGAAATAATTTCCTTCAATTCAGGCCCAAAAAGGGTCTTACCTTTAAAGGAAATAGCTAAAAGCTTATGTTTTGATGACACATCAGCAGACCAAGATTTGAACCACAATGCCCTACGTGCTAAAATAGCAAATCCTGCATATTTTGCCGCTAATTTAGCAATGTGAAAAGCGGCATCAGTAATAAAAGAATTAGCTAGCTTGAGAGCCTTAATTCTATCTAAGATGTCATCTAATGGAATCTCAACCTTAAGAGACTCTTCTAGAGCCTCAAACCAAAAAGCTGCTGCAGTAGTTACTGGAACAATGCAAGCCGTAGGTTGTAAAAGAAACCCCTGATTAACAAATAATCTCTTCAGAAGACCCTCTAATTTCTTATCCATAGGGTCTTTGAAAGCACAACTATCCTCAATGGGTATAGTAGTACGCTTAGCTAGGGTAGATAAAGCTCCCTCTACCTTAGGGACTGTTTGCCATGAGTCCCGAATAGTATCTGATATGGGAAACATTTTCTTAAAATTAGGAGGGGGAAAAAACGGTATACCTGGTCTATCCCATTCCTTTCTAACAATTTCCGAAATTCTCCTAGGAACCGGAAAAACATCAGTGTAAGTAGGTACTTCCAAATATTTATCCATTTTACACAATTTCTCTGGAGGAATCACAGTAGGGTCACAATCATCCAGGATCGCTAAAACCTCCCTAAGTAACAGGCGGAGGTGTTCAAGCTTAAATTTAAATGACATAGCATCCGAATCTGTCTGAGACAAAACATTCCCTAAATCAGAAATTTCACCCTCAGAGTAATTCCCTGATCCCCAACTCAGAGCACTGTGAGGGAACATCGGAAATAGCTAATAAAGCATCAGAGGATTCAGTATTTACATTAATACTTGACCTACTGCGTTTACCCTGCAACACTAGTAATTTAGATAATACCTCTGTAAGGGTAGTTGACATAACTGCAGCCATCTCCTGCAGAGTAAAGGAATTAGACGCACTAGAAGTACTAGGCATCGCTTGTGTGGGCGTTAAAGGTTGTGACACTTGGGGAGAATTGGATGGCATATCCTGATTTTCTTCAGACTAAGAATCCTCCTTAGGCACACTTACTTTATTTAAAATATGCTTTTTACATTGTAAAGCCCTTTCAGTACAAAAGTTACACAATGTTAGAGGGGTTGCACAATAGCTTCTAAACACATAGAACAATGAGAAACCTCAATGTCAGACATGTTGAACAGACTAGTAATACCACAAAAGTCATTTAAACACTTATTTATAGCATAAAATAAACATTAGAAAAAACGTGTACTGTGCCTTTAAGAAAAGAAAAAGTGAACAATTTTCCCAAAATGCACAAAAAACGTTAAATTATTCCCAAATTTAACTTAAATATCGTTGGTTAATCCAAAAATTACTGCACCCAGAAGCAAGGGCAGAAATAAGGCTTTAGAAGTACTTATATCAACATCTATTCAAAAGATAGATAAAAATACCCTCTACACCTTGCCACAGCTCTGCTGTGGCGCCTACCTGCCCCCAGAGAACTTAGAATCAAGTTTCCAACCCTTCAGACCAGCTACACAGTCCAGGAGCCACCGAGTTACTGTTTGCTGCTGCTAAGCCTGAAGAAAAATGCGCCAAAATAGGCTCCGCCCCTTAAGGTCAAAAGTTGGAGTAGGCCCAAACAACACCGCATGGGAATGCAGTTTTGCACTAAAGTAGAAATACACACACAATACAACCCTCAAGCATAAAACCAATAAGTTTTAAGTGCCAAAAATAAAAAACATAAAACATCGTTTTTTACATTGTCTCCCATGTCACATAATGCCCAAATATCAACTAATGATAAATATAATATAGGGACTCCAGTAACACCCCTCTTATTAAAATAGGTTTTACTGCTTACCCCATCCCCATACAGGGAAATAATGCCAGACAGTTCTGATACACCAAGTCTCCTCAGAAAAAAAGGCTGCACCTGTTAGCAGGAGGTTAATATCCCACAAGTAAGGATGAAATCCGTGGACTCATCATATCTTTGTAAAAGAAAAAGGTGGGACAAGAGGTGAAATAAAGAACCTAGAATTGTAAGAGATGAAAAGGAAAGTATTAATTAAAAATAGATGCAATGGTGAAAGAAGAAATGACAAGAGGAAAGAATGAGAAGAGTAGTGGGGTGAGAGTGAGTGTGAGAGAGAGATATAGAAAGAAAGAGAGAGAGAAAGAGAGAGAGAAGCTAGAACAGGGAGAGTGAGAAACCTAAATAGAAACCACCAGAGAGAAGTGTGGTTCTCAAAATTTGTAATTATATTAAAACTTCAACATGGAACATACATGCTTTATTGAATATGATTTTTTTGTCACTACCCAAGTTACTCCATATGAAAATTGTGTCACTACCCAAGTAACAAATCTGTTACTTAATATTAAATATTGGTTACTACCCAAGTAACACATCTGTTATTTATTATGATTTTTTTTTACTACCCAAGTAACACATCTGTTACTCAATATGAAATATGGGTCATTACCCAAGTAACACATGTGTTACTCATTATAATTTTTGTTTACTACCTATTAAGTAACACATTTGTTACTCTATCTGAAATATGAGTCATTACCCAAGTAACACATCTTTTACTCATTATGATTTTTGTTTACTACCTATTAAGTAACACATTTTGTTACTCTATATGAAATATGAGTCATTACCCAAGTAACACATCTTTTACTCAGTATAATTTTTTTACTTCCTAAGTAACACATCTGTTACTCTATATGAAATATGGGTCATTACCCAAGTAAAGCATTTGTTACTCTATATGAAATTTGGGATACTACCCAAGTAACACATTCATTACTTGATATGAAATATGGCTCAGTACCCAGGTAACACATCCTTTACTCGTGATTTTTTTTACTACCTAAGTAACACATCTGTTACTCTATATGAAATTTGGGGTATTGCCCAAGTAACACATTTGTTACTTGATAAGAATTTTGGGTCGCTATCCAAAAGGGTAAAGAATCATTGATACAGAATGAGAAAGGTAAAGCGTCAGAGACAATCAGAAATGAGTGATTGAGGAAAGTCAGATTATGTTTGAATGCATATTTATGGCTAGATTACGAGTGGAGAACTCTTTAGCGCTCCCGCTTGAATAGGTGAACTATGATAGGTGGAGAATTATTTTTTTTTTGCGTGTATCAGGTTGCGCTTTTATTAAAAGTTGAAAGTAGTGCAAGTAGAATTGCTAGCTTCAATGTGCATTATTCAAACATTAAATATAAAATATTAAAAAATATTAAAATGATTATACATTCTGTAATTTTACTTTTAATTTCTTATTTTCTTTTTACTTTCCCTCCGCCTATCGTAGTTCATCCTTTATCACACCTTGATCTTTCTGACATGTTAAAGGCGCTGTTTATCACCCTAAATTAGTCTATTTAACTATGTCCATCTAATTTTCCCTTATATTAATTGTATATATTAATTGTACCTACTGTGACTCACAGTAGTTTTTTTCTCACTTTGTTTTTCTTTGTTGGAAAATGTTGTTTTTTTATATATATATATATATATCCTTTCAATAATGGAAATATTTGTTATAATAGATATTGTATCAATTATATTTGTTTAAATAAACACAAACCATAAATATTATAACATTTTAGAAATACTGCTCAAAAAGTTTGGGGATACAAATATGGAAGTGTATTTATGTAATGTTTTAAATGTTCATAAATAACTTACCTTGTATTTTTATGGAAGTTTTTCAGCTGATTTCAAAGACTATATGGGATTCTGTTCTTGGAAAACACAGGGAACAGGCCAATTTATACTGCTATTGAGCAATTAGAATCCTGCTGAAGATTATCCCTCACAGTATTCTCAGGGGGAGGCTATTGCACTAATATGGTGATTATGTTTTCTTAAAAAATAAGTCTTTGTTTCTTTAAAAGTGATAAAGGATTTGAGACCTGCAAATTTACAGCACTTAAGATGCCATACATCAAGGGATACAAATATTCTTTATAAAACTAAATTGTAGCTCAGACATGTCTTACTTTTTAACCATAAATGAAATTAATCTCTTTTCAACATATAGTATAAAAATGCATATAAAAGTATAATATTCAATAAGTTATTATATGCCAGTATTCACTGATAGAATAATGTGACAATTTGTAGAACACATGATAATATTATAAAAATAAAAATCCAGAACCTGTTGAAAGAAAAATGATTAAACTTATTAACATGACAAAATAGAAATTAAATTGCATATATTGGCAAGTTAACCAGTTATTTAAATAAGGGCCATCTAGTCTGAAACCACACATTTCCAGGTGGGTATACGATTCCTTCCCTTCTTGCTATCTACCATCTTTTTTCTTAAAAACAATAAATAATGTTAAGGGAAAATTGATTAGTGCTACTTAAGAACAATAGCCAAGATATAGAGATTTTTAAAAGCATGTTAGTTTATCTAAAAATGTTTACCAAAGTGGTTTCTCTTATGGATTTAGCACTTGGGTAAGTGTTAAACCACCAACTTGTTTAACACAAATTGTAAAATTACATTCAGAAGAATTACCAGACACTGAAACTCCTCAATTGTGAATCTTAATCGGCTAAATTCCAGTAATTCATAACTAATAATAATAATAATAATACCAAAAATAAAAAATAAATATTTTTGATAACCTGTGACCATCTATGTGTATCACATTAATGTAAGAAAAATATAATATATATATATATATATATATATATATATATACAGATACTCGTCGACTTACGACCTATGCGACTTACGGCCATCCGTACTTACGACCATCGTGCACTGAAGAGGTGCTGCGTGCGCAAAGGCGGTACTTACGACCATCGGTCGCAAAGGCGGTACTTACGTCCATCGGTCGCACTGAGGGTGATGCTTATTTGCGTATGTGCGTAAAGGGGCAAGGCAGTGCTTGTGTGCGCAAAGGCGATACTTACATCCATCGGTCGCACTGAGGGTGATGCTTATTTGCGTATGTGCGTAAAGGGGCAAGGCAGTGCTTGTGTGCGCAAAGGCGGTACTTACGACCATCAGTCACAAAGGCGGTACTTACGACCATCGGTCGCACTGAGGGTGATGCTTATTTGCGTATGTGCGTAAAGGCAAGGCAGTGCTTGTGTGCGCAAAGGCGGTGCTTGTGTGTGATGAGAAGTGACTGTAAGCAGCAGCCTTTGTATGGGTCTGACCATGTCGCAGTCCAAAAGGCCGGTACCGTGTAGTGGCACAGAGGCTACAAAGAAGAGGAAAGCTCTTGATTTGGAGTTAAAAATGAAAGTGATAAAGCAGTATGACGAAGGTAAAAAAGTGAATGCGATTGCCTGTGATATGAAACTGTCGCATTCCACAGTTTCCACAATCATTAAGGACAAGGAACGCATACGTGAAGCTGTAAAAGGTTCCGCACCAATGAAATCAACAATAATAACAAAACAACGTCAAGGGCCCATTCATGAAATGGAGAAATTATTAATGTTGTGGATAGAAGATCAAATACAAAAACGTACACCCATAAGCCTTCTAACAATTCAGATGAAGGCTAAAAGTTTGTTTGAGACTTTAAAGGAGAAAGCTGGTGAGGATTACAAAGAGAATTTCCAGGCAAGCACTGGATGGTTTAAACGTTTTAGAAGAAGATTCAGTCTGCATAATGTGCGGGTTTCAGGAGAAGCAGCAAGTGCAGATTCAGAAGCTGCTGCAAAGTTCATTGACACTTTGGATGAATTAATCCAAGAGGGAGGGTATTTACCTGAACAAATATTCAACGTTGATGAAACGGGTCTGTTCTGGAAACGGATGCCTGAGCGCACATACATTCACCAAGAATCAAAAACCATGCCAGGATTTAAAGCATTCAAGGATCGGGTAAGCTTGTTACTTGGAGGAAACGTTGTTGGTTTTAAGCTTAAGCCATTTCTTATCTATCGCTCAGAAAACCCACGTGCATTTAAAAACATTAATAAGCACACGCTGCCTGTGTATTATCGGTCAAATTCTAAATCGTGGATGACTCAGGCATTGTTCACAGACTGGTTTGTTAACTGTTTCATTCCCCAAGTTCGTGAATATTGCTTAGGGAAAGTAATCCAGTTCAAAATTTTAATGATTTTAGACAACGCACCTGGACATCCACCACACCTGGGTGACCTTAATCCTGATGTAAAAGTGGTTTATATGCCACCCAACACAACACCACTCATTCAACCGATGGACCAAGGGGCAATTGCCACATTTAAAGCATACTACCTCAGATCTACATTCTCCCAAGCCATAGCTGCTACAGATGCTGATGATGACATAACATTGCGTGATTTTTGGAAAAGTTATAACATTCTTCAGTGCATAAAAAATATTGCAGCAGCGTGGGAGGATGTAACAGAAAAGTGCATGAATGGAATTTGGAAGAAGTGCCTAAAACGATATGTGACCAGATTTGAGAGATTTGAAACAGAGGAAGAGCTCGATGAAATTCGAGAAAACATTGTAAGACTTGCAAACAATCTTGAATTGGAATGTGAAGTGGAAGATGTAGAAGAGCTGTTAGATTATGAGTCAAAAGAACTTTCAAATGAAGATCTAATAGAACTGGAAGCAGAGAGAGTTGCAGAGGAAAATAGGAGAGAGGAAGAAGACAAAGAAGAAGAAGAGCCAGAGAAGAAATTCACTGCAAAGGGGTTGGCTGAAGGCTTTACATTGCTAAATAAAGCTGTCTCCTGTTTTGAAATTATGGACCAGAATGTTGAAAGATTTAACAAGGTTGACTGTCAAATTCAGGAAGCTGTGCGTGGCTATCGTGAAATCTATGAGGAGAAAAAGAAACAAACGCGTCAAACAAAGCTCAGCATGTTTTTTTGTAAAGAACACTGCATCTGAAACCCCTCCAGCCTCAACTCACCAAGATGATAACTCTGATGACATAACTGTAAAAGTACAGTAAAAGAAAAATTTAAGTTCAGTTACTTTTCTTAAAAGTTTAAAGTAAAATAAGTGTTAAAGTTCCTGCAAACTACTGTACAGGTACAGTAAATGTTATGTTATTATTTGCATAGTACTACAGGTAGAGTACAACATTTTTTTATTTTATTACAGTACAGTATAGGTACAGAACAGTAAATGTCGGTACAGTAATATTATTTGCACAGTAAATGTTTTGTTATTATTTGCACAGTACAGGTACAGTACAGTAAATGTTATTTTATTATTCATACTGTGATGATACTTTATTAGTAAAGGAATTTAATTTAAAACAACTCTGGTGTTATTGTTATTATTAATCATGAAATGTCAGCCCAACACATCACACAATAGACCATATTATTTACATGCCATATATTTTGTCCGACTTACGTCCAAATCGTCTTACGACCGGAAGGTCAGAACGTAACGCGGTCGTAAGTCGACGAGTATCTGTATATATAAAAAATTTAAAAAGTACTTTATTTTAAAGGGACATAAAACCCCCCAAATTATCTTTCATGACTCAGATAGAGCATAAACAGTTTTAAACATGTATCCAATTTACTTCTTAAAACAAATTTGCAACATTCTCTTGGTATCCTTCATTGAGGAAGCAGCTAGCTCTCCGTACTGCATTGTTGCTCATATGGATACCTAGATATGCTATTCAACAAAGGACACCAAGATAATTGGAAAGCTGTTTAAAATTACATGCTCCTACACACAGATGATAAAGTATTATTATTATTATTGTTAGTAGTATTAGATGTTTCATTAAAAAGTATTTGTAATAAAAATATTTGTGATAGTCTAATCTTACTAGGTCTCAGGAGAACAACATTTGAGCGATTTTATTGCCTGGTATTTCCTATTTATTTAATGTCCATTTATCTTGGCTCAACCAAGTAGTACTCACCAATAAAGATTTAACGAGCATTATAATACAACAGTGGCCCAGAAGCAAGACTTTAAGCTGCTACACTGCTGTTCTGTATAGGTACTCAAAAATGTTTGCTGCTAAAAATTAAGAATGTTCCATTGTAGAAGAATACACAGTGACACTTTCAACATGGCTACATAATTTTTTTGAGCTAATGCACTGGACAATACACCTGTGGTGATTCTTATTGGTAATCATGGTTATTAGCCTGCTTTCACTCAAAGTAATCCTGAAAATCTGGCCTGTTATGAAGGCCTGCGGACAAGAATTTAAAAACTCTATTATTGAGTCTATAGGCAAGATTTATCATGATTGTGGTGGACAGGTTTGCAAGTAGAGAACCTATCTTCCAACAATCACCAGTAGCAGTGTTGCATTGAATGGAAAAATGTAACATTGCAAAATAGCTTTCTTGTGTAATGCCACTGCTGATCTTGTGCAACCAATTTGCACAAGAGCATGGCATGTCAATCATCCCTAATGAGCAAGTGCCAAGGTTATTGATGTCATCACCCCTGTGGTCGCAGGGAGGCAAAAGAAGCCATTAATGCTTCTTAAATTTGTAGTTGTAGGCTTGCTTAAGAGAGCCTTTGGGGAGTATATTCTTTGAGGTTTAGTAATAGGAATTTTTGGCTGTTTTTTTTTAAGAATGTTTTTTGTTGTTGTTTTTTTTTTTTGGGGCAGTAAAAGAACTAAATGTCCTTCTAAGGACAATGCCCAACCAAATGCCCTTTCCAAGGCAATTTTTAGAGTAGGTTTATTTAGATAGCCTTTTTTTTGGGGGGGGGTGAATTGGTTAGAATTTATTTTAGGGAAAAATAGCTAAATCACTTTAGGGTAATACCGTACAAAAATTCCTATATTGCTATAGTTTAGTGCTAGCATAGGTTTTTTATTTGGGGTGGGGCTTTACTTTTACAATAGGCATTGGTAATTTGGTTGTTTTTTTCTATAACGGTAGTTTTTTATTTTCTGTAATGGTATCTTTTTTCTTGTGATGTTAGGTTTTTTTAAGTCTATATGCTGGCTTGTTTTTTATTAAAAAAAAAGCCCCAGCCTAAGCTCACCTGTTCCCTTTGTACAAACATTTGTTGGTAAGATAAAACGTTATGTTAAACTTGTATGGGGTAAATCCTTGTTGACAAATTAATAAGGTATGCAGAGTATATATTGCACAAATTTATGATGGTTGCTTTGCCACAAATTCTGTACCTGAGAATTCTGCTTTCAATTTTCAGATAACTTTTCTGCTGCCTTGGGTGATTTTATTAAGGATATATAAGTGACTCTTGGAGTAAGCATGAGCAGGGGTCAAGTCCAGTAGGAACGCAGGTGGAACTAAGTTCCCCATGGACGGAGAACATAAATGCTTCAGTAAAAACTGCTTCTGCTGATGGGAGAAGCTGAACCACAGTCTGGTTAGAGGGATAGTGAGATCCTCTAGTAATGGGCTGTAACACTTCCTACAATACACTAAATGCAAGCCTGTCAGTGGTCCTGCTGTGTGATCAACCCACACTGTGTGGAACACATGGTGCTTTCATTTCTGTGTGACTTGCTCTGGGGTTATTCAGCTCTCCTCAGCAGAAATAGGACTATTGCACCATAAGTGAGTGAGACTCTGTGACAGAGGAAAAGTCTGGAGTTGCTGTCAGTCACGGAAGTCTCAGCCTGCCCTGTAAAGGAAGGAGAGGGAAGGAAGGAGGGTGTGAGGAACTAAAGCTAAGCTGGCTATGCACTATGTGAGTTAAAATCAAAGTATAGACACCCTGGGTCTTGACATTAAACATCAGGCATTCATGTGGGCCTTGTTTGGTTATTTTAAAGTTGTTTAATAAAAAGTTCAGTGTTTCACCAGTTATGTCCTTCCAGCTTCCTGCTTTCTTTCTGATTGGAATTCCTTTTAGTTCTTGCAAGGATGATGTTTGCAAGGGAAATAAAAGTCTGCACACAAAGGAAAATAGTCCTTGCAATTAAAGGTGTGTGTGAAACATCTTGTAGTAGGATAAGCCCAATTACTTTATTTTATACAACAATAGTATGTGCAGTCTAT